>NC_057414.1:25647549-25942901 GCF_019320065.1 Cervus canadensis | reverse complement strand
AGTGCTGCGATGAACATTGGGGTGCACGTGTCTCTTTCAGATCTGGTTTCCTCAGTGTGTATGCCCAGAAGAGGGATTGCTGGGTCATATGGCAGTTCTATTTCCAGTTTTTTAAGAAATCTCCACACTGTTTCCCATAGTGGCTGTACTAGTTTGCATTCCCACCAACAGTGTAAGAGGGTTCCCTTTTCTCCACACCCTCTCCAGCATTTATTGCTTGTGGACTTTTGGATAGCAGCCATCCTGACTGGTGTGTAATGGTACCTCATTGTGGTTTTGATTTGCATTTCCTGCTAATACATGAGTGATGTGACATCTTTCAAATGTGTTTGTTTAGCATCTGTAATGTCTCTGTTGGAGAAATGTCTGTTAGTTCTTTGGCCGCATTTTTTGATGGTCATTATTTTTCTGGAAATTGAGCTGCAGGTTGCTTGTATATTTTTTGAGATTAATCCTTTGTCCGTTTCTTCATTTGCTATTATTTTCTCCCAACCTGAGGGCTGTCTTTTCACCTTACTTATAGTTTCCTTTGTAGTGCAAAAGCTTTTAAGTTTCATTAGGTCCCATTTGTTTAGTTTTGCTTTTATTTCCAATATTCTGGGAGTGGGTCATAGAGGATCTTGCTGTGATTTATTCGGAGAGTGTTTTGCTCTCTGACATAAAACTCCTCTAGGAGTTTTATAGTTTCTGGTCTTACATTTAGATCTTTAATCCATTTTGAGTTTAGTTTTGTGTATGGTGTTAGAAAGTGTTCTAGTTTCATTCTTTTACAAGTGGTTGACCAGTTTTCCTAGCACCACTTGTTAAAGAGGTTGTCTTTTTTCCATTGTATATCCTTGCCTCCTTTGTCAAAGATAAGGTGTCCATAGGTTCGTGCACTTATCTCTGGGCTTTCTATTCTGTTCCATTGATCCATATTTTTGTCTTTGAAGAGCACAGTTTTTGGATTGTGTGATAAGAGTGTGTTTAGTTTGATAAGAAACTGCCAAACTGTCTTCCAAAGTGACTGTGCCATTTTCCATTCTCACCAGCAGTGGATGAATTCATGTTACTCTGCATCCTTACCAGCACATTCTAATAGGTGTGTAGTAGTATGTGACTCTTGTTTCAACTTGCATTTCCTGATGACAAGTGTTGTGGAGTATCTTTTCATATGTTTGTTTGCCATCTGTATATCTTCTGTGTTAGGTGTCTCCTAAAGTCTTTGGCCCATTTTTTAATCAGGTTGTTTCTTTATTTTCCATATTTTTGTTGAAATATATTTGACATATAACATTGTGTGAATTTAAATTGTACACATGTTAGTCTGATATATTTTTATATGATTGCCATTATAGCAATAATTAACACCTCTCTCAAGGAAGCCTGGTGTGCTACAGTCCATTGGGTCATAGTCAGACACCACTGAGTGACTGAACAATAACAGCAATACATTATATAGTTATCAGTTGGTTTCAGTGGTTTAAATGATTGAGTTTTAGTCTCTTAGCAAGTTTGAGGACTGTAATACAATATTGTTGCCTATTTTCACTGTGTTGTACATCAGATCTCTAGGACTTACTTACTACTTATTGCAAGTTTGTGCCTTAAACATCTGTCTTATATCCTTACCACCCTCCAAGTAACCACCATTTTACTTCTACAAGTTTGATGTTTTCAGATTCCATCTGTAAGTGATATGCAGTATTTGTTTTTCTTTGGCTGACTTACATTATTTAGCATCATATACTCAAAGTTCATCCAATCTTTGTATTAAATATTTTAGATAACAGCTCTTTATCAGATATATCTTTTGCAAATATTTTCATGTAAACTATAGCCTGTCTTTTCATCCTCTTGATAATGTCCTTCTATAGAGTAGAAATTTTTAATTTTATTGCAGTCCAGCTTCTCAATTCCTTGTTTTATAAATCATTCTTTTCGTCTTGTACCTAAAAAGTCAGTGCCACACCCAAGGTCACCTAGATTTTTCCAGTTACCTTCTAGGAATTTTACAGTTTTTTATTTTACATTTAAGCTTGGGATATTTTAAGTTAGTTTTTGTGAGCAATGTAAACTCTTGTGTGATTCATTTTCTTACATGTTGTACAGAACCATTCTTTAATAACACTATCTTGGCTCAATTGTTTGTTTGTTTGTTTTTCTTTACAAAGGTCAATTGTCAATGATCAGTTGTCTATATTCATGTGTGTCTATTTCTAGGATCTCTATTCCATTGATTTCTTTGTCTAACCTGCCTACTATACACGATTACTATCACTTTAGATCAATAGTAAGTCATGATATTGAGTAGTGGCAGTCCTCCAACTTTTCATTCAGTTCTACTTCTTCAGTGTGAGTTGGAAATTCTGAGTCTTTTGTCTCTCTGTATAAAATTTGTAATCAGTTTGTCATTATCCACAAAATAACCTCCTGGGACTTTGACTGGAATTGTATAGAATCTATAGATCAAGTTCAGAAGAAGTGAAATCATGAAAATATCGAGTCTTCAGGTTCACACACATGGAGTAACTCCATTAATTTTGTTATGCTTTCAGTTATGTCATCAGCGTTTTGTAGTCTTCCTCATAAAGATTTTGCACATATCTTGCTAGATTTATTCTGAAGCATTTCATTTTGTGGGGTGCTAATGTAAATGGATGGCATCACCGACTCGATGGACGTGAGTTTGAGTAAACTCCAGAAGTTGGTGATGGACAGGGAGGCCTGGCGTGCTTCGATTCATGGGGTCGCAAAGAGTTGGACATGACTGAGTGACTGAACTGAACTGAACTTAATGTAAATGGGATTGTGTTTGTAACTTTAAATTTCACATGGTCTTTGCTGAAACAGGAAAGCAATTGAGTTTTCTATGTTAACTTACATACTTCCACCTTGTTATAATCACTTTTGGTTTTAGGAGTTTTCTTGTTGATTCTTTTAGATTTTCTGCATGACAATTATGCCATCTATGAACAAAGACAGTTTTATTTCTCTCTTCCCGATCTGTATACATTTTATTTCCTTTCCTTGTCTTACTGATTACCGAGGGCCAATACTATATTGAAAAGCAGTCATGCGAGTGACATCCTTGCCCTGCTCTTAATCTTAGTGGGGAAGCTTCAAGTTTTTCATCATTAAGTATGATGTTAACTTTAGGTTTTGTGTAGGTTTTCTTTTTCAAGCAGAGAAAGTTCCTCTTTACTGTTAGTTTACAGAGAGGTTTTATCATGCATGAGTTTTGGACTTTATCAAATGCCTTTTCTGCACCCATTGGTGTGATCATGTGATTTTTCTTCCTTAAACCATTTATCGGTTAAGTTACATCAACTGATTTTAAAATGTTGAAACAATCTTGCATAACTGGAAAAAATACCACTTAGTCAAGGTGTATAATTTTTTTCTATACTGTTAGATTCTATTTGCTGATATTTTGTTGAAGATTTTTGTATCTGTGTTTATGAGAGAGATTAGTCTATAGTTTTTGTTAGTTTCTCTTATATACTGTCTTTGTCTACTTTTAGATGTAAGGTAATGTTGACCTTATAGAATGTTCTTGGAAGTAATTCCTCTGGTTATATCATCCAAGAGAAATTTTACAAAATGCATATTATTTCTTTTTAAAATATTTGCTAGAATTCGCCACTGAACATATGTAAACCTGGACAGGATGGCTAGAGTGGGCTGGTGCTAAGGTGCTTAGTTGCTCAGTCATGTCCAATTCCCTGTGACCTCATGGACTGCAGCCTGCCAGGCTCCTCTGTCCATGAGATTCTCTAGGCAAGAATACTGGAGTGGGTAGCCATTTCCTTTTCTAGGGGATCTTCCCAACCCTGGGATTGAACTCAGGTCTCCGGCATTGCAGGCAGATTATTTACCATCTGAGCCACCAGGGAAGCAGCCAGAATGGACTGGAGTAGGGTATTTCCTTTTCTCTACACGGAAGGCTAAACCCAGCTGGAGCGTTCCCATGTGGCCTGCCAGGCCTGCAACGAAAACTCTTGTATCGCTTATGCTCTGGTTCAAAAGATCACACATAGATATTTGCTTGGAGCATGACTCCTCAGCTTCAAGGATCTATTCAGGCCTGTATTATGAGTCCATTCTCCCAGCAGCAGACACAACTATACTGTGGATGTGTTCACTTCAAGGGGAGATCCGGCAGAAACTGTATGCAGGGGATGAGGACGAGAACTGGGCATGTGGACTGGAGGTGTTTATGCTGTGTATGTGTCACCCCCTCACATTTTAAAAGAAGTGGAAATGAGGAGCAGCAAGAGTAAGCTGTGGCCCATGGGCAGGTGCCTAAGAACAGGGTGGCTCTCCCTGAGCAACTGCCTTTTGGCTTGGGACTTCACAGTCTCCTAGGATTCTAATCAGGCCTTCCAAGGTTGTTGAAGTAGTTTGTCCAGGTAGGAAATGAGAACATAATTTATTTAACACCATATTAGGTTTATTTTTTATTTACTTTTTATTGTGGTTAAAAAAACACACATAACATAATATTTTCTACCTTCACTATTTTAAGTGCATAATTCAGTTTAGCAGTGTTAACTATATGTACATTGTTGTGAAAAAGATCTCTGGAAATTTTTCATCTTGTGAGCTTGAAACTCTATTCCCATTATACAACAATTCTCCTTTTCTTCCTCCCTGCAGCCCCTGGTAACCACCGTTCTTCTTCTCTTCCTATGAATTTGACTATTTCAAATAGCTTATATAAGTGGAATCGTACAAAATTTGTCTTTTTGTGGCTGGCTTATTTCACTTAGCATAATATTCTCAAGTTCTTCCATATTGTAGCATTATAGCAGGATTTCCTTACTTTTAAAAGATGAATGTTTATTTTGTTGTGTGTATGCATCAAATTTTGTTATTCATTCACCACTGATGCACATATGGGTTGCTCCCACCTCTTGGCTGTTGCGCATACAGCTGCATGTACGTTGGTATGCAAATCCTACTTTCAACTCTCTTAGATACATTGCAGAAGTAGGATACTGGATCCTATTGTACTTCTATTCTTTATTTTTTTAGGAACCTCCATACTATTTTCCATAGTGGTTACTCCATTTTACAGACTCACCAGTAACAGACAAGGGTTCCAATTTTTCTGTATCTTCACTAACACTTGCTGTTTTCTGGATTCTTTTCTAACGTAGCCATCATAATAAGGGTGAGGTTATACCTCATTGTGACTTACTTTCAACTTACATTGTCTGGTGTTTAGTAATATTGAGCATTTTTTCAGTTGCTTGTTGACCATTTATATGTTATTTTTTGAAAAATATCTATTCAAGTCTATCTTAGTTCATTGCAGTTGCTATAGCAAAATACAATAGCTTGGAAGCAACCTAAATCCCCTTCAAAAGAGGAATAGATAAAGAAGATGTGGTACATATACACAATGGAATATTATTCAGCCATAAAAAGGAATGAAATTGGGTCATTTGAGAAGACATAGATGGACCTATGAACTGTCACACAGAGTGAAGTAAATCAGAAAGAGAAAAACAAATATCATACGTTAAAGCACATGTGGAATCTAGAAAAATGGTACAGGTGATCATACTTGCAAAGCAAAAGTGAAGACACAGATGTAGAAAATGACATATTGATACCAAGGAGGAAGGTGGCGATGGGAGGAATTGAGAGATTCGAAACGTCACATATACACGATCAATGCTCGGTGTAAATACATAATAAAGGAGAACTGATTGTGTAGTACAGGGAACTCAGTGCTCTGTGGTGACCTAGATGGGAGGAAACTCCTAAGAGAAGGAGGATATATGTATATGTATAGCTGATTCACTTTGCTGTACAATAGAAACTAACACAACATTGGAAAGCAAGTATACTATAATAAAAATTAATTATAAAACTAAATAAAATAGATAGCCAACAAGAAACTACTATATAGCACAGGGAACTCTCCTCAATGCTCTGTAACAGTCTAAACAGATAAAGAATTTGAAAAAGAATAGATAGATGTGTACATGTTACTGAGTCACTTTGCTCTACACCTGAAATTAACACAACACTGTTAATCATCTCTACTCCAATATAAAATTAAAATTAAAAAATAAACTGATTTTCTATTAATACAAAAAGTAAAATAAAATAAAATCTTTGTGTAATAATTATACAACTGTGATTATATTAAAGTCACTAAATGGGAAAAAAAAACTACTCCACATGTGTTTGCTGTGAGAATCAGTTAGAAGCAGTACCAATTACCTAAGAGAAGCTCTTCTCAAGGCAGAAGCATGAGAGGGCAAGTCCCACCTGGCAAACACATCCCTTGCTCACGCATCCTTGCACCTGCTTACAGCACATCTGCTAATATCTGATTGACCAAAATGGCTCACGTGTCCTAGCTGACCATCAGTGAGGCACAGAAATATATGCTACCTACAATGAAACCATGGCAAGATATAGCTCCATAATACTACTAACTGAGTGACAGAGTTCTGACCAATAAGGCAAACTTCCACGCTGAAGCATAGTCATCCCTCAGCACCTGCAGAAGATTGGTCTCAGGACCCACCTTGGATAACAAAACCTTCAGGTGCTCAGGTCCCATAATCAGTGTTTCAGCATTCTCAGTTTTATAACTTCACCACCTTTGATCTGTGTCAACTAAATGGCAAACTCTATCACTCATCCAAAGTTGCCTTTTTCCCAAAAGAGACTCTTTCCAAAGAAAAACTCACAGGACAGTGACTCCTCAGCTCTTAACGTGTTGGCATTTTTCCGAAAAACCTTCCTTTATCACTAATAAGTCATTGAGATCAAAGTGTTCTGATGCATTCTGGACAACTTTACTCAATGTTGTAGATTCATAAACCAGTCTAGAGGAAGACTCTATTTCCCACACATGCCTGCATGAAAAGATCAGTGTAATCTATAGTGCTTTAAAATTCTGTGGAAATGGCCTCTTCTAATAATCAGATACTTTCAGTACTACCTTGATAACTAATTAGATCCCCAAATTATTTACTTCTTTATTAGTACTTACACTTAGCTGAGTATCTTGAGCCACAGTTTTCCATCATAGCTAAAACACCCAAAATAATCCTTAGGAAAAAATTATGAAATCTGACTCTCTTAGTCTTGAAATAATGTCTGAAATTTTCCACTCAGCATCTTTCTTTTTTTTTTTTTCCTTTTTTTTTTGTCATTTATTTATATTAGTTGGAGGCTAATTACTTTACAATATTGTAGTGGTTTTTGCCATACATTGATATGAATCAGTCATGGATTTACATGTGTTCCCCATCCTGAAATCCCCTCCCACCTCCCTCCCCATCCCATTCCTCTGGGTCATCCTAGTGCACCAGCCCTGAGCACTTGCCTCATGCATCTAACCTGGACTGGCGATCTGTTTCACCACAGATAATATACGTGTTTCAAAGCTATTCTCTCAGGTCATCCCAGCCTTGCTTTCTCCCACAGAGTCCAAAAGTCTGTTCTATACATCTGTGTCTTTCTGTCTTGCATATAGGGTTATTGTTACTATCTTGCATCTTTCTAACCCTTAAACCTACAGAAGTTCATAATCACTAGGCCAGTTCCTGCAGCTGCCATGCATAACCAGGAATTACCATGCTTCACCTAGTATCTCGGATTTACATACTTGCCACCCCCACACCACAATTTTAACATAGCTCTAATGTCATTGGTCAAAATGCAATATTCAAAAATGACATGTTGTGAAGTAAAGTAAATTACTATAAGCAGAATCAGACTTTAATATGCTGATATATCTTACTTAAAAATGAAATCTGCAAGGGCAGCAACAAAATGAAGCAAGAAAGCATAGCATAAAGGAAAACAAAGTAAATTAGAATTCAAGGGACTTGATTCCAGTCCCAACTGTGGCACCAGGTAGCTGTATGGGCCTGGAAAACATATATAATATTTCCAAGTCTCCAACATCTGCTATTGAGGAGATTAGGTTAAATTATGTATAAATTATAGATTTAATGGGTTACATATAATTTAACCCATTCAAAATTAAATTATCAATGCTTGTAGAAAATTTTCATAAAATAGTCTTGGAACACTAAAGGTGGGTTAAGGAACATGGAAAATAGGTCTGTACTAAACATTGATCTAAATGTAAGGACTTAAAGTTCTCTCTATATATAAAAGGGAAAAAAACTGGAATTTGCATTCTTCATTGAAAACACTGATAAACAAAGCATTGTATCTTTTTCTTCAAATATTACTCCTTTCTCAAGAAATTAATTTTCCCCAAGGTTTTCCTCAGGGCAACTTTGACATCCTTGTTCCTCAAACTATATATCAGTGGGTTTAACATGGGCACCACAATGGTGTAGAACAGGGAGGACACTTTCCCTTGGTCAAGGGGCAAAACAGAAGGTGGTTTGAGATACACAAAAGCCCCAGAACCAAAGAAAAGGAAAACCACAATTATGTGGGAGCTGCATGTACTGAAAGCTTTGGACCTGCCCTCAGTGGAGTGAATGAGGAGGATGCTGGAGAGGATTAGAGCATAAGAGATGGAGATGGTGACAGTGACCATTCCAATAACAGTGGTCACAACTATGAAGACCACCAGTTCGTGCACATAAGACCTGTTGCAAGCTAGCTCAAGGAGAGGAGGGATGTCACACACAAAATGATTGATAATGTTGTCAGCGCAGAAGATCAGACTTGCTATGCTTCCTGTGTGGGCCATGGCCCCTGAAAACCCCATCACATACACACCCAACAAAAGGAGTAAACAGACCTTAGGAGACATGGTGACTGTGTACACCAGTGGCTTACAGATGGCAACATAGCGGTCATACGCCATCGCTGACAGGACGAAGGACTCAGAGATGACAAAGAAGCAGAAGAAACACAGTTGAGTCAAACACCCTGCATGCAAGATGGTGTTCTTCTTTGAGACAAAACTCATCAGCATTTTGGGAGTGATGGTAGTGGAGTAACAGAAGTCTATGAAGGAGAGGTTGAAGAGGAAGAAGTACATGGGGGTGTGCAGGCGAGAGTTCAGCCCAATCAGTGTTATCAAGCCCAGGTTCCCCACTACGGTGACCATGTAGAAACCTAGAAACAGGAAGAAGAGGGGGATCTGGAGTTCTGGCTGGTCTGTTAAGCCTGCAAGGATGAATTCTGTCACTGAAGAGTTCTCAGCTGCCATCCTCCCCTGGGGAAAAGGTGGTCCATGGGGAAAAGAAAAGAGAACCATTTTGAGAGAAACACCACTACCACCCTCCCAGTACCCACCTCATATTCTTGAGAATGGAATCCACAAAGACATTTGAGCCTTAGTGTGGAAGGAAGGTTTTTACTGTTTGCCATGGAGCTACTTTAATAGCTAAGTGACTCGAAATTCCAGAGAACAAGGGGTTAGACTTTGCCTCCAGAGTGACCACATGGCACTTCTAGAAGAAACAGAAATTTATTCATATTCCAGTTCATTCAAAAATAAGAGATATCTTTTAGATCTTTAAGTCAGTCCATTTTCTGTGCCCTCTCTCTCCTACTTCTGTTTGACATTGGGGACTTTCCCTTGACTGGCAGAAGACACTGTGACTTCTCAGAGCTCCCATCTCTGGGCCAATGTTGACAAATAAAGAAGGAGAGCTCATATTTTTCCAGGATCTCCTGTCTCTAGTGGCTTTAGGTTTAATGATAATTTTTCAAGCTGGCACTTAAATTTAAGTGGCTACTATGTGAAGCTGTGTACTAAGAGCTACGTGACAATACTATTATCCACATTTTGCAGATGAGAAAGCTGAGTTAAGTAACTCACCCAAAACTCAGCCCTAAAACTACTGAGTAGCTGCCAGAAGGTGAACTTGGGCAGTCTGACTCACAGTTTGCACTGGTAACCACCGTGTTACATGACTGACCAGTGCCAAACACGTACTCACCTTCCTTTAGATTAGAGCTGTAATGCCATACCCCACTGTCTCTTGTCCACAACTGTCCTGGGAAAGAAAATGACCATAGTGAATTGAAGATGGCTGCTTTGAGCTCAGAACTCTCTCCTCACAGTCTGGTCCTAAGAATCAGAATCTCTGATTTATCTTGTATCTCATTCTGCTTTGAAGAGCATGTTTCCAATTACTGGTTTGCTCAAAACCCCTCCAGCTACGAGGAAGGAGACAGCACCTTTGTTTTATTAGGATTGTGGATCTCAGTGACTTGATTATTCAGAGACTCCCTCAAGACCATTTCCTGAGAGATTACTTTCCCAGGGATAAAAATGTTTGCTTATACCCTTGATATTACTTGCTTTGGTTTTTAAAGACAGTTTCTTTCAGCAAACAGTTATCTGGGAAAAAAATCATTGTGAAAAATGACCATTTCCTGAATATCCATTACTGTGCCTGACAAAGACCTTTTACACTTTCTGGCTGCCAAGACTGAAAACATCATGCACATATATTCTATTTCTCATAATAATGATATTCATTTTACAGGTAAGTTGTTCACAGAGACAATGTGTTTCAGAGCCCATGTGCCTGGGTCTGTCTAAATTTAGGACCCTATATATAATCACTAGATTAAACTTCCTCTTGTTGAGGATCACTGGAATCCTTAAAGCCTTCTGAAATCTGGCAATTTTGGGGAAAGTAACAAATAAATATGAAATGACTTCAATAAAAACAAGAAGTGAATATGTCAAGAAACAATTAACGCTAAGGGTTATCTATTATAATTTTTTTTTTTGGAGGGTGTGTTTGTTTATTTTTTCCCCCATTTATTTTTATTAGTTGGAGGCTAATTACTTTAAAATATTGTAGTGGTTTTTGCCATACATTGACATGAATCAGCCATGGATTTACATGTGCTCCCCATCCCAATCCCCCTCCCACCTCCCTCCCCACCCCATCCCTCTGGGTCTTCCCAGTGCACCAGGCTCGAGCACTTATCTCATGCATCCAACCTGGGCTGGTGATCTGTTTCACCCTTGATAATATACATGTTTTGATGCTGTCCTCTCAAAACATCCCACCCTCACCTTCTCCCGGAGACTCCAAAAGTCTGTTCTGTACATCTGTGTCTCTTTTTCATGTTTTGCATATATGGTTATTGTTACCATCTTTCTAAATTCCATATATATGCATTAGTATACTGTATTGGTGTTTATCTTTCTGGCTTACTTCACTCTGTATAATGGGCTCCAGTTTCATCCATCTCATTAAAACTGATTCAAATGAATTCTTTTGAATGGCTGAGTAATATTCCATGGTGTATATGTACCACAGCTTCCTTATCCATTCGTCTGTTGATGGGCATCTAGGTTGCTTCCATGTCCTGGCTGTTATAATTTACAGTAAGGTACGCTTCCCAGGTGGCTCAGACAGTAAAGAGTCTGCCTGTGATGCAGGAAAATCAGATTCAGTCCCTTGGTCAGGAAAATCTCTGGAGAAGGAAACCCACTCCAATATTCCCACCTGGTAAATCCTGTGGACAGAGAAGCCTAATGGGCTACATTCCCTGTGGTTGCAAAGAGTCAGACAAAACTGTGCAACTAACACTTTCACTGTTCACTTTCATTCAATAGTGTATTCATATTTCATTCATTCTAGGAATAACTGCACTGTCCAGCAAACAAGAAGATTTCTCTGATTCTCTGCCCTTATCTTCTCATAGGGTGTAAGTCTAGTGGTAGCAAAGGTTCTCTATCAAGTACTTCGTCTTAGCATCTGTCAGAAGCAGCTTTTCTCTTAATTAAAACTCCCTTTTGGGAAGACCCAGAGGATCGGGTGGAGAAGGAGGTGGGAGGGGGGATCGGGATGGGGAATACGTGTAAATCTATGGCTGATTCATATCAATGTATGACAAAACCCACTGAAATGTTGTGAAGTAATTAGCCTCCAACTAATAAAAAAACAAAAAAAAACCAAAAAAAACACAAAAACCAAAAAAACCCCCAAAACTCCCTCTGGCCGTCCCTACCTTCCACCCACTTTTAATCGAGTGCTCCTCTCTATTGACTTTCTAGCTTCTCAAGTTCTCAGGCTGAATCCTCGTAGATCAGATTCCCAATCCAGGGATATCTCCAGATTTGTTCTTCCTCTTTGGTTTGCTTTTCTGTCTTGTGTCTTCTACTTCTCAACATAAACTTCTGCCTTGTCAAAAATTGTCATTAGATTAAAGCCTCAATGCACTAGTGTTGTTGTTTTACTGAATGATGTCAGATGATGCATGACTGTAGGTGAGATTTTCAAAGTTGAGGTGCTTGTGGAAGAAATTATATATGGAAATTGATACAGTCACTATGAAGGACGTTATGGAGATTCCTCAAGTAGGAGTAAAACTATCCTATGACCCAGTAGTCCCACTACTGGGCATATTCCCTGTGAAGACCATAATTCACAATACACAGTGGAAACAGTGGCAGACTTTATTTTTGAGGACTCCAAAATCACTGCAGATGGTGACTTCAGCCATGAAATTAAAAGACACTTGCTCCTTGGAAGAAAAGCTATGATCAACCTAGACAGCATATTAAAAGGCAGAGGCATTACTTTGCCAAGAAAGGTCTGTCTAGTCAAAGCTATGGTTTTTCCAGTAGTCATGTATGGATGTGAGAGTTGGACTATAAAGAAAGCTGAGCGACAAAGAATTGATGCTTTTGAACTGCGGTGTTGGAGAAGACTCTTGAGAGTCGCCTGGACTGCAAGGAGATCTATCCGGTCCATCCTAAAGGAAATCAGTCCTGCATATTCATTGGAAGGACTGATGCTGAAGTTGAAACTCCAATAGTTGGGCCACTTGATGCGAAGAACTGATTGATTGGAAAAGACCCGAATGCTGGGAAAGATTGAAGATGGGAGGAGAAGGGGACAACAGAGGATGAGATGGTTGGATGGCATCACTGACTCCATGGACATGAGTTTGAGTAATCTCTGGGAGTTGGTGATGGACAGGGAGGCCTGGTGGGCTGCAGCCCATGGGGTCTCAAAGAGTCAGACACGAATGAGCGACTGAACTAAACTGATGACAAGAAGAAATGTTTTTTAAAGCAAAAGTATTAGACAAATAAAAAACAAAGATTGAAGAGGTTATTTGCAATTTATAGACTTTCATAGAAAACAAAAGAGTCAGTTCTTTGCATCAGGTGGCCAAAGTATTGGAATTTCAGCTTCAGCATCAGTCCTTCCAATGAATATTCAGGACTGATCTCCTTTAGGATGGACTGGATGGATCTCCTTGCAGTCCAGGGGACTCTCAAGAGTCTTCTCCAACATCACAGTTCAAAAGCATCAATTCTTTGTCGCTCAGCTTTCTTTATAGTCCAACTCTCACATCCATACATGACTACTGGAAAAACCATAGCTTTGACTAGATGGACCTTTGTTGGCAAAGTAATGTCTCTGCTTTTTAATATGCTGTCTAGGTTGGTTATAACTTTTCTTCCAAGGAGTAAGCATCTTTTAAGTTCAAGGCTGCAATCACCATCTGCAGTGATTTTGGAGCCCCCCAAAATAAAGTCTGACACTGTTTCCACTGTTTCCACATCTATTTGCCATGAAGTGATGGGACCAGATGCCATGATCTTAGTTTTCTGAATGTTGAATTTTAAGCCAACTTTTTCACTCTTCTCTCTCACTTTCATCAAGAGGCTCTTTAGTTCCTTTCCGCTTTCTGCCATAAGGGTGGTGTCATCTGCATATATGAGGTTATTGATATTTCTCCTGGCAATCTTGATTCCAGCTGATGCTTCATCCAGCCTGGTGTTTCTCAAGATGTACTCTGCATAAAAGTTAAATAAGCAGGGTGACAATATACAGCCTTGACATACTCCTTTCCTGACTTGGAACCAGTCTGTTTTTCTATGTCCAGTTCTAACTGTTGCTTCCTGATCTGCACACAGATTTCTCAAGAGGCAGGTCAGGTGGCCTGGTATTCCCATCTCTTTCAGAATTTTCCACAGTTTGTGGTGATCCACACAGTCAAAGGCTTTGGCATAGTCAGTAAAGCAGAAATAGATATTTTTCTGGAACTCTTGCTTATTCGATGATCCAGTAGATGTTGTCAATTTAATCTCTGGGTCCTCAGCCTTTTCTAAAACCAGCTTGAACATCTGGAAGTTCATGGTTCACGTACTGTTGAAGCCTGGCTTGGAGAATTTTGAGCATTAATTTACTAGCATGTGAAATGAGTGCAATTGTGTGGTAGTTTGAGCATTCTTTGGCATTGCCTTTCTTTGGGACATCTTCTTGTCATGGAGATGTGTTTATTGTGTTATCCTCTCCCTTCTCCAATAATTTAACCACACACCTTGGACTTGAAGATGATATTACTTTTAATCTTTATTAATCTTTTTAAAAATATTTCAATCCACCTCACAATCTTGATTTATCTTTCATTCTTGGGAAATTATAGATTTTATAGTTTTGCACAGGGATATTTCCTTTATGAAATAGGACACATGTTCCTGAAATGTAATGCTTAAGATAAAAATTTGTTTCAAGAGCTTTGAGGGTATACTTGTAACAAGGATGAGTCCTGAGGGAGCGGCACAATCAAAATATTTTTCATTATTACCACTGTAAGTTTCCACATATAATTTCTTTTTTTTGTTTTAATTTTTAAACTGGTTTATTTATTTTAATTGGAGGCTAATTACTTTACAGTATTGTGGTAGTTTTTGCCATACATTGACATGAATCAGCCACGGGTGTACATGCGTCCCCCATCCAGAACCCTGTTAGCCTCTCTCCGCATCCCATCCCTCTGGATTGTCCCAGTACACTGGCTTTGAGTGCCTTGTTTCATGCATGAAACTTCGACTGGTCATCTATTTCACATATGGTAATATACATGTTTCAATGATATTTTCTCAAATCATCCCATCCTTGTCTTCTCCGACAGAGTATTGAAGTCTGTTCTTTATATCTTTGTCTCTTTTGCTGTCTCACATATAGTGTTGTCATTACCATCTTTCTAAATTCCATATATATGTGTTAATATACTATATTGGTGTTTTTCTTTCTGACTTACTTCACTCTGTAATAGGCTCCAGTTTCATCCACCTCATTAGAACTGCATTCTTTTTAATAGCTGAGTAATATTCCATTGCATATATATACCACAGCTTTGTTATCCATTCATCTGCTGATGGATATCTAGGTTGCTTCCATGTCCTAGCTATTGTAAACAGTGTTGTGATGAACACTGGGGTACACATGTTTCTTTTAATTCTGGTTTCCTCAGCGTGTATGCTCAGCAGTGGGATTGCTGGGTCATATGGCTGTTCTTTTTCCAGTTTTTAAAGGAATCTCCACACCTTTCTCCATAGTGGCTGTACTAGTTTGCATTCCCACCAACAGTGTAAGAGGTTACCTTTTCTCCACACCCTCTCCAGCATTTATTGTTTGTAGACTTTTTGATAGCAGCCATTCTGAATGGCATGAGATGGTACCTTATTGTGGTTTTGATTTGCATTTCTCTGATAATGAGTGGTGTTGAGCATCTCTTCATGCATTTGTTAGCCATCTGTATGTCTTCTTTGGAGAAATGTCTGTTTAGATCTTTGGGCCATTTTTTGATTGAGTCGTTTATTTTTCTGGTATTGAGATGCATGAGCTGCTTGTGTATTTTTGAGATTAATTCTTTGTCAGTTGCTTCATTTGCTATTATTTTCTCCCATTCTGAAGGATGTCTTTTCACCTTGCTTACAGTTTCCTCCATTGTGCAAAAGCTTTTAAGTTTAATTAGGTCCCATTTGTTTATTTTTCTTTTATCTCCATTATTCTGGGAAGTGGTTCATAGAGGATCTTGCTGTGATGTATGTCAGAGAGTGTTTTGCCTATGTTTTCCTCTAGGGGTTTTATAGTTTCTTGTCTTACATTTAGATCTTTAATTAATTTTGAGTTTGTTTCTTCATACACACATATATTCTTATGTATACACCCAGGAAAAATACATTCAAGAAGTAGATTACTACATTAAATATATTATTTAAGTATTCATAATACCGAGTGCCTACTCTGTTGCAGGCATATCTTCTCATGCACATATTTTTCTTTGACTGCTTGGTATTTTTGTTTGTCTCCAATATTTAGTAGTCACTAAAATCCAGTCAAAACTAAATGAAGTCTTCATGCAGCCATGACTGAGTAACTCATACCAGACTCACCTTCCTACTGTAAAACCAGACTGGAAAAGTAGATATCATTCTTTAGATGTCTGACAACAGGCATCTCTGGGCTGGTATCTGTGATGGAAGGAAAACAAATCAGGTAAGTCTTATAATTGCCCAAGCTTTCATTTTGGCAGTCTAGTCAGACTCTGCCACCAGAGGGGTTGCCCAAGCAAAGCACAAAATTGCTACTAGTTGTAGAATCAGAGATCAGAACACAGGAGGCTTAGTCACTTCAAACTTATGAGGAAGAGGACACGAACTAGGTAAAGAAAGAGCTCCAGAAACATGAAAACAGTCCTCTTTTTTCTTCAGCTAATACTAAACTGTGAATGTATAGGGTGAAGTTCCATGAGGCCAAGTTAATAATAACTACTGCTGATTTGGAAGCTGAATGATTCCCAGAACTCACAGAAAGCCTGGAGATATCTGAACTTGCACCATCCAGCTTACTGAAACCTGAAGGAAAATTCAGTACAGGCCCATGAAAGATAATAGTTTAGGAGTAGTACTAAATTTGTCCAACTCTAAATTAGACCTTCTTTTAAAAATCTTAGAAACTTCAAAAAGATTAAGCTTATATGCTTGACTTAATGGTCATAAAATAAGCCATTAAAATTTGTAAAGGAGAGCAAGATAATTTAGAAGTTCAACAATGTTATAGTCATAATGTTTAGAATCCAATAAAAATCAGTACAAAAAGCAAAAAAAAAAAAAAAAAAAGAAAGCAAATCACAACCAGGGCAAAAGTCAGCCAGTAGAAACATACCAGAAATTATACAAATATTGGAATTAGTCAACAAGAACTTTAAAAAGGCCTTATACACACACTCAAGGGTGTTAAGGAAAATAAGAATGTAACAGAGTGAAAAAATGGAAACTACAAAAGAAAACCGAATGGAACATGAATAACTGAAAATGCTTCATGTGAAAAGAAAATTTGGTAGATGACCTTAACAGAACAGTAGACACTATGGAAGAAATAATTTAAAAACTTGAATATCTGGCAAGAGACAGTGCTGAAAGAGAGAGAGAGAGAAAGGATTCAAAAATAAACAGACTCAGTGCCTTGTGGTACTATATCAAGTGATCCAATGTAGCTTAACTGGACCCAAAGACTGGCATGGGTTAGAGAAAATATTAGAATCAAAGATGGCTGAAAATTTCCAACTTTGAAGAAAACTATAAACCCGCAGGATAGGCTCAATGAAGCTCAAGCTGAATAAACACAAAGAAAACCACATCAAATATCACCATAATCAAATTGCTTAGAATCAGTGTTTTTTAAAAAAAATATTATACCAACCAGCTTATAAAGACAAATTTCATAGAGGACCAAAAATGAAGATTATTGTTGACTTCTTGTCATAAAGAATACACACCAAAGGACAACGAGACAATATGTTTAAAATGCTAAAATAAAAACCTGTCTATCCAGAACTATATACAGAGAAAATATTCTTCAAAATTAAAGTGAAGTAAATTTTATTTTCCTTCAGAAAAGTAAGAGCTTAGAGAATTCATTGCTGTCATGTCTTCCCTATAAGAAATGTTAAAGGAAAATGACCCCAGATGGATATTTGAGTATACGCAAAGGAATGAAGATTGTTGGGAATAGTAAATATGTGTTTAAATATAAAAAAGCTTGTTTTCTTCTTCTTTTTTTTTTGTTTTAGATTTTATTTTATTTTTTTTTCTTTTTATTAGTTGGAGGCTAATTACTTCACAACATTTCAGTGGGTTTTGTCGTACATTGATGTGAATCAGCCATAGATTTACACGTATTCCCCATCCCGATCCCCCCTCCCACCTCCCTCTCCACCCGATTCCTCTGGGTCTTCCCAGTGCACCAGGCCCGAGCACTTGTCTCATGCATCCCACCTGGGCTGGTGATCTGTTTCACCATAGATAATATACATGCTGTTCTTTCGAAACATCCCACCCTCACCTTCTCCCACAGAGTTCAAAAGTCTGTTCTGTATTTCTGTGTCTCTTTTTCTGTTTTGCATATAGGGTTATCGTTACCATCTTTCTAAATTCCATATATATGTGTTAGTATGCTGTAATGTTCTTTATCTTTCTGGCTTACTTCACTCTGTATAATGGGCTCCAGTTTCATCCATCTCATTAGGACTGATTCAAATGAATTCTTTTTAATGGCTGAGTAATATTCCATGGTGTATATGTACCACAGCTTCCTTATCCATTCATCTGCTGATGGGCATCTAGGTTGCTTCCATGTACTGGCTATTATAAACAGTGTTTTCTTCTTTTAAGCTGTTTAAAAAAGATAACAGCTTACAGTAATTTAAACTTTCACTTTACCTATAGTTTCTAATTTTATGAAATGAATACCTATTGCATAAAAAAACCTGAAAGTAAAACTAAACATACTAAATTGGCCATTTTACATACTGGCTATTCAGTGAATTAGCTCTCAGCAAACTGTCCAGTTGGTGAATTATTTTCAGTAACTGATTTTCAGGCCACTGGCATAAATCATTTAAAAGACATAATCGACTTATAATGATTTAATTATGATGGAGAGGAGGAAGCAAGCAGAAAAATGGCACCATATTCTGATCAGGGTAGTGTAGCAGGAGCCACTTTAGAGGGAAAATAATAAGTTTTCAGTGTATTGAGTTGTAGGTGTCTATGGGGCATTCAGGTGGAGATGTGCAGTGGGTTGCTGGTGTTATAGGTGTAAAATCCCACCTAGAAATATAGATTGTACTTTCAATTTATTCAGTGTGAGCAAGTAGATGAGATGGCTCAGAAAAAGTGAGTAGGACAAGAGGAAAGAAGTTGAGGATCTGTTGTTATTAACACTTATGGACAGGTAGAATAAGGAATCTTGAAGGAGAATGAAAATAAGTGGCCAGAAGTTGGAGGAAAGGTGGAAAGTTAAGGTGTCTTGAAAATGAAGTTGTCTATATGCAAAACAGAAAAAGAGACACAGAAATACAGAACAGACTTTTGAACTTTGTGGGAGAATGTGAGGGTGGGATATTTCAAAAGAACAGCATATATACTATCTATGGTGAAACAGATCACCAGCCCAGGTGGGATGCATGAGACAAGTGCTCGGGCCTGGTGCACTGGGAAGACCCAGAGGAATCGGGTGGAGAGGGAGGTGGGAGGGGGGATCGGGATTGGGAATACATGTAAATCCATGGCTGATTCATATCAATGTATGACAAAACCTACTGGAAAAAAAAATAATAATAATAAAAAAAAAAAAAGAAAATGAAGTTGTCAATGGTATCAAGTAAACAGGACATCAGAATATCCACTTGGTTTAAAACATCTGATGTAATTCATGAACAATATTGTGACACAGACAAATCAGTTTTAAATGTTGCCATGCTGTAAAGGGGGGAACACCAGCAAAGAGAACTTAGCATCTTGTACAAGGAAGTACAGTCAGGATTGGTTCAAGGCAGTATAATCAGTACAATTAGATTTGGCTCCTTCCACAGTAACACATCTCTTCCAGATGTGAGCTAGACACCTAAATGAAGTTGTTAGGAAAAGGCTTTGTAAAGTTCTGAAACACTTTTTAGAGAAAGTATGTGGTTTTCATTTTCAGTAAAGGTCTATAAATTGCATTTAATCCCTTCAATCTTTGTTTTCTATTTGTCTAATACTTCTGTTTTCAGAAACACTTTTTCTTGTCCATGGAGATGTTTTATTGTGTTAAGAATCATCTCCCTGCTCCAACATATTAAGCCACACAGTTTGGACTTGAGATGATGTTAGTTTTTTCCCTAATTAATCCCCTTTTATGTCAGTTCACCTCATAATCTTGATTTATCTTTCATCCTTGGGAAATTGTAGATTTTATAGCCTTGTACAGGCAGATTTTCTTTTTAAAATAGTACATTTGTTCCTGAAATGTAAAGCTTAAGATAAAAATTTGTTTTGAAGACCTTTGAGGTGTTACTAGTAACAAAGATGAGCCCTGAGGAAGCTCCATAACCAAATTCTTTCATTATTTCTGTGGTAAGTTTCTTTAAAATGTTTTTTTTTTAATTTTTAATTGAAGGATAATTGCTTTACAATGCTGTGTTAATTCCTGCTATACAACAACATGAGTCAGCCATATATATACATATATCCCCACCCAATGGGCTCCCTCCCGCATCCCCCACCCCGCGCCTCTAGGTCATCACAGAGCACTGAGCTGAGCCCCTTGTGCCCTGCAGGAGCCTCCCACCAGCGGTCTGTTTACACACAGTAGGGTACACATGTCAGTCCCACTCTCTCAGCTCATCCCATCCCACCCTCTCCTTCCCTCACTGTTCAACAAGTCCATGCTCTACATCTGTATCTATTCTTGCCCTGCAGATAGTACCATTTTCCTAGACTCCATATATACATATGCATTAATATATATTTTTCTCTTTTTGACTTACTTCACTCTGTTTGACAAACTCTAGGTTCATCCACATCACTACAACAGACAATTTTGTTTCTTTTTATAGCTGAGTAATCGGCATCCGGTCCCATCCCTTCATGGCAAATAGCTTGAGAAACAATGGAAACAGTGACAGACTTTATTTTCTTGGCCTCCAAAATCACTGAGATGGTGACTGCAGCCTTGAAATTAAAAGACACTTACTCCTTGGAAGAAAAACTATGACAAACATAGACAGTATATTAAAAAGCAGAGACATGACTTTGCCAACAAAGGTGTGTCTAGTCAAAGCTATGGTTTTTCCAGTAGTCATGTATAGGTGTCAGAGGTGGACCATAAAGAAGGCTGAGAGCTGAAGGATTCATGCTTCTGAACTGTGGTGCTGGGGAAGACTCTTGAGAGTCTCTTGGACAGCAAGGAGATCAAGCCAGTCAATCCTAAAGGAAATCAACCCTGAATATTCATTGGAAGGACTGATGTTGAAGCTGAAGCTCTAATACTTTGGCCATCTTATGTGAAGAATCAACTCATTGGAAAACACTTTATTGCTGGAAAATATTGAGGGCAGGAGGAGAAGGGAGCAGCAGAGGATGAGATGGTTGGATGACATCACTGACTCAACGAATATGGGTATGAGCAGACTCCTGGAGATAGTAAAGGACAGGGGAGACTGCAGCAATGAACATTGGGGTTCAGTTCAGTTCAGTTCAGTTGCTCAGGTGTGTCTGACTCTTTGCGACCCCATGGACTGAAGCACGCCAGGCCTCCCTGTCCATCGCCAAATCCTGGAGATTACTCAAACTCATGTCCATTGAGTCAGTGATGCCATCCAACCATCTCATCCTCTTTCGTCCCCCTCTCCTCCCATCTTCAATCTTTCCCAGCATCCGGGTCTTTTCCAGTGAGTCAGTTCTTCGCATCAGGTGGCCAAACTATTGGAGTTTCAACTTCAGCATCAGTCCTTTCAATGAATATGCAGGACCGATTTCCTTTAGGATGGACTGGATAGATCTCCTTGCAGTCTAAGGGACTCTCAAGAGTCTTCTCCAACACCGCAGTTCAAAAGCATCAATTCTTTGTCGCTCAGCTTTCTTTATAGTCCAACTCTCACATCCATACATGACTACTGGAAAAACCATAGCTTTGACTAGACAGACCTTTCTTGGCAAAGTAATGCCTCTGCCTTTTAATATGCTGTCTAGGTTGGTCGTAGCTTTTCTTCCAAGGAGCAAGTGTCTTTTAATTTCATGGCTGAAGTCACCATCTGCAGTGATTTTGGAGTCCTCAAAAATAAAGTCTGCCACTGTTTCCACTGTGTATTGTGAATTATGGTCTTCACAGGGAATATGCCCAGTAGTGGGACTACTGGGTCATAGGATAGTTTTACTCCTACTTGAGGAATCTCCATAATGTCCTTCATAGTGACTGTATCAATTTCCATATATAATTTCTTCCACAAGCACCTCAACTTTGAAAATCTCACCTACAGTCATGCATCATCTGACATCATTCAGTAAAACAACAACACTAGTGCATTGAGGCTTTAATCTAATGACAATTTTTGACAAGGCAGAAGTTTATGTTGAGAAGTAGAAGACACAAGACAGAAAAGCAAACCAAAGAGGAAGAACAAATCTGGAGGTATCCCTGGATTGGGAATCTGATCTACGAGGATTCAGCCTGAGAACTTGAGAAGCTAGAAAGTCAATAGAGAGGAGCACTCGATTAAAAGTGGGTGGAAGGTAGGGACAGCCAAAGGGAGTTTTAATTGAGAGAAAAGCTGCTTCTGACAGATGCTAAGACGAAGTACTTGATAGAGAACCTTTGCTACCACTAGACTTACACCCTATGAGAAGATAAGGGCAGAGAATCAGAGAAATCTTCTTGTTTGCTGGACAGTGCAGTTATTCCTAGAATGAATGAAATATGAATACACTATTGAATGAAAGTGAACAGTGAAAGTGTTAGTTGCACAGTTTTGTCTGACTCTTTGCAACCACAGGGAATGTAGCCCATTAGGCTTCTCTGTCCACAGGATTTACCAGGTGGGAATATTGGAGTGGGTTTCCTTCTCCCAGAGATTTTCCTGACCAAGGGACTGAATCTGATTTTCCTGCATCACAGGCAGACTCTTTACTGTCTGAGCCACCTGAGAAGCGTACCTTACTGTAAATTATAACAGCCAGGACATGGAAGCAACCTAGATGCCCATCAACAGACGAATGGATAAGGAAGCTGTGGTATATATACACCATGGAATATTACTCAGCCATTCAAAAGAATTCATTTGAATCAGTTTTAATGAGATGGATGAAACTGGAGCCCATTATACAGAGTGAAGTAAGCCAGAAAGATAAACACCAATACAGTATACTAACGCATATATATGGAATTTAGAAAGATGGTAACAATAACCATATATGCAAAACAGAAAAAGAGACAAAGATGTACAGAACAGACTTTTGGACTCTGTGGGAGAAGGCGAGAGTGGGAAGTTTTGAGAGAACAGCATTGAAACATGTATATTATCAAGGGTGAAACAGATCACCAGCCCAGGCTGGATGCATGAGACAAGTGCTCGGGCCTGGTGCACTGGGAAGACCCAGAGGGATTGGGTAGAGAGGGAGGTGGGAGGTGGGATCGGGATGGGGAATACATGTAACTCCATGGCTGATTCATGTCAATGTGTGGCAAAAACCACTAAAATATTGTAAAGTAATTAGCCTCCAATTAATAAAAATAAATGGGGGAAAAATAAACAAACACACCTTCCAAAAAAAAAAATTATAATAGATAACCCTTAGCGTTAATTGTTTCTTGACATATTCACTTCTTGTTTTTATTGAAGTCATTTCATATTTATTTGTTACTTTCCCCAAAATTGCCAGATTTCAGAAGGCAGGGACCCTGCTTTAAGGATTCCAGTGACCCTTAACAAGAGGAAGTTATAGTGATTATATATAGGGGCCTAAATTTAGACAGACCCAGGCACGTGGCCTGGAAAAACATTGTCTCTGTGAGCAACTTACCTTTAAAATGAATATCATTATTATGAGAAATAGAATATATGTGCATGATGTTTTCAATCTTGGCAGCCAGAAAGTGTAAAAGGTCTTTGTCAGGCACAGTAATGGATATTCAGGAAATGGTCATTTTTCACAATGATTTTTTTCCCAGATAACTGTTTGCTGAAAGAAACTGTCTTTAAAAACCAAAGCAAGTAATATCAAGGGTATAAGCAAACATTTTTATCCCTGGGAAAGTAATCTCTCAGGAAATGGTCTTGAGGGAATCTCTGAATAATCAAGTCACTGAGATCCACAATCCTAATAAAACAAAGGTGCTGTCTCCTTCCTCGTAGCTGGAGGGGTTTTGAGCAAACCAGTAATTGGAAACATGCTCTTCAAAGCAGAATGAGATACAAGATAAATCAGAGATTCTGATTCTTAGGACCAGACTGTGAGGAGAGAGTTCTGAGCTCAAAGCAGCCATCTTCAATTCACTATGGTCATTTTCTTTCCCAGGACAGTTGTGGACAAGAGACAGTGGGATATGGCATTACAGCTCTAATCTAAAGGAAGGTGAGTACGTGTTTGGCACTGGTCAGTCATGTAACACGGTGGTTACCAGTGCAAACTGTGAGTCAGACTGCCCAAGTTCACCTTCTGGCAGCTACTCAGTAGTTTTAGGGCTGAGTTTTGGGTGAGTTACTTAACTCAGCTTTCTCATCTGCAAAATGTGGATAATAGCATTGTCACGTAGCTCTTAGTACACAGCTTCACACAGTAGCCACTGAAATAAATGTTAGCTTGAAAAATTATCATTAAACCTAAAGCCATTAGAGACAGGAGATCCTGGAAAAATATGAGCTCTCCTTCTTTATTTGTCAACATTGGCCCAGAGATGGGAGCTCTGAGAAGTCACAGTGTCTTCTGCCAGTCAAGGGAAAGTCCCCAGTGTCAAACAGAAGTAGGAGAGAGAGGGCACAGAAAATGGACTGACTTAAAGATCTAAAAGACATCTCTTATTTTTGAATGAACTGGAATATGAATATGTTTCTGCTTCTTCTAGAAGTGCCATGTGGTCACTCTGGAGGCAAAGTCTAACCTCTTGTTCTCTGGAATTTCAAGTCCCTTAGCTATTAAAGTAGCTCCATAGCAAACAGTAAAAACCTTCCTTCCACACTAAAGCTCAAATGTCTCTGTGGATTTCATTCTCAAGAATGTGAGGTGGGTACTGGGAGGGTGGTAGTGGTGTTTCTCTCAAAATGGTTCTCTTTTCTTTTCCCCATGGACCACCTTTTCCCCAGGGGAGGATGGCAGCTGAGAACTCTTCGGTGACAGAATTCATCCTCACAGGCTTAACAGACCAGCCAGGACTCCAGATCCCCCTGTTCTTCCTGTGTCTAGGTTTCTACATGGTCACCGTAGTGGGGAACCTGGGCTTGATAACGCTGATTGGGTTGAACTCTCGCCTGCACACCCCCATGTACTTCTTCCTCTTCAACCTCTCCTTCATAGACTTCTGTTACTCCACTACCATCACTCCCAAAATGCTGATGAGTTTTGTCTCAAAGAAGAACACCATCTTGCATGCAGGGTGTTTGACTCAACTGTTTTTCTTCTGCTTCTTTGTCATCTCTGAGTCCTTCGTCCTGTCAGCGATGGCGTATGACCGCTATGTTGCCATCTGTAAGCCACTGGTGTACACAGTCACCATGTCTCCTAAGGTCTGCTTACTCCTTTTGTTGGGTGTGTATGTGATGGGGTTTTCAGGGGCCATGGCCCACACAGGAAGCATAGCAAGCCTGATCTTCTGTGCTGACAACCTCATCAATCATTTCATGTGTGATATCCCTCCTCTCCTTGAGCTAGCTTGCAACAGCTCTTATGTGCACGAACTGGTGGTCTTCATAGTTGTGACCACTGTTATTGGAATGGTCACTGTCACCATCTCCATCTCTTATGCTCTAATCCTCTCCAGCATCCTCCTCATTCACTCCACTGAGGGCAGGTCCAAAGCTTTCAGTACATGCAGCTCCCACATAATTGTGGTTTTCCTTTTCTTTGGTTCTGGGGCTTTTGTGTATCTCAAACCACCTTCTGTTTTGCCCCTTGACCAAGGGAAAGTGTCCTCCCTGTTCTACACCATTGTGGTGCCCATGTTAAACCCACTGGTCTACAGTTTGAGGAACAAGGACGTCAAAGTTGCCCTGAGGAAAACCTTGGGGAAAATTAATTTCTTGAGAAAGGAGTAGTATTTGAAGAAGTAGATAAAATGTTTTGTTTTTTAGCTTGTGTGTGTTTTCAATGAAGGATGTAAATTCCATTTTTTTCCCTCTCTTGTACAGAAAATTTTAAGTCTTTGTGTCTGGATGTGCAACTAACACTTTCACTTTCACTTTGGGCTTCCCAGGTGGCACTAGTGGTAAAGAACTAATTTGAGGCTAACTACTTTACAATATTGTGGTGGGTTTTTGCCATACATTGACATGAATCAGCCACGGGTGCACATGTGTCCCCCCATCTTGAGCCCCCCTCCCACACTCCCCATCCCATCCCTCTGGGTTTTCCCAGTAGACCGACTTTGAGTGCCATGTTTCATGCATCAAACTTGGACTGGTCGTCTATTTCACACATGGTAATATACATGTATCAATGCTATTTTCTCAAATCATCCCTCCCTTGCCTTCTCCCAGAGTCCAAAAGTCTGTTCTTTATATCTTTGTCTCTTTTGCTGTCTCACATATAGGGTCATTGTTACTATCTTTCTAAATTCCACATATATGCATTAATATATTGTATTGGTGTTTTTCTTTCTGGCTTACTTCACTCTGTATAATAAGCTCCAATTTCATCCACCTCATTAGAACTGACTCAAATGCGTCTGTTTAATGGCTAAGTAATACTCCATTGTGTATATGTACCACGGCTTTCTTATCCATTCGTCTGCTGATGGATATCTAGGTTGCTTCCATGTCCCAGCTATTGTAAACAGTGCTGCGATGAACATTAGGGTACGTGTGTCTCTTTAAATTCTGACTTCTTTGGGGTGTATGCCCAGCAGTGGGATTGCTGGGTCATATGGCAGTTTTATTTCCAGTTTTTTAAGGAATTGCCACACTGTTCTCCATAGTGGCTGTGTTAGTTTGCATTCCCATCAAGAGTGTAGGAGGGCTCCCTTTTCTCCACACCCTCTCCAGCATTCATTGTTTGTAGACTTTTTGTTAGTATCCATTCTGACCAGCATGAGATGATACCTCTTTATGGTTTTGATTTGCATTTCTCTGATAATTCTCACTCCAGTGTTCTTTCCTGGAGAATCCCATGGACAGAGGAGCCTGTTGGGCTGCAGACCACAGGGTTGCAAAGAATTGGACACAACTGAAGTGAGTGAGCACTGAGGGTTTGGTTCAGATCTATTTCCCCTGTCCCATGACCCACCCTGAATATTCTAATATCATCTTATGCATATGCTCTACAATCATAGATCTTTTAATCTTGAATGGGTCTTATAAACCATTTAATCTAGTCTCCTCATTTAACAAACTTGGAGACTTAGAAATATTACAGATGTTTTCCAGGGCCACAGAGCTGGTGCCATAGCTGGGACTGGAATCCAGGCCTGAATTTCAATCTACTTCGTTTCCCTCTGTGCCCTGTGTTCTTGTGTCATTTCCTTGTTGCCCTTGCAGATTTCATTTTGAAAGTATGATATATAAGTATATTAAAATCTGACTGTAGTTACAGTTATTTAATATAAATTATCAGTATATAAGTTTTGAATATTATATTTTTTCACAAGAGTAGGAAACAAATGTTTGCTAAACTTGATCCTGGCCAAATGGCAACAGAATTGTCTTAAAAATGTGGTGTGTGGGTATCAAGTGTGTAGGTCCCAGATAGCAGGTGAAGCATGGTAACGCCTGTGGTTATGTGTAGAAGCTGAGGGACCCAGGCTAGTGAATTAGAATTTCTGTTAGTTTAAGGGTTATAAAGATGCTTGATTGGAAAATTTCTTAGATTATTTCAAGACTGAGAGAGTCAGAATTTAGAGTCATTTAAGGGTTAGTTTGGGTATTTAGCTCTGATGGAAAGAGTCTGTGGCTCGGGATAGACTACTTAGAGTCTGTAAGTTATAAAAGAGGAGTAAATAATTTGGGGATTTAGTTAGTTATCATGGAAGTACTAAGCAGCTGATTATTAGAAGAGGTCATTTCCACAGGATTTTAAGGCACTACAGATTGCACTGATCTTCTCATGCAGTCATGTATCGGAAAGAGATAATTCACTTCGACTGTTTTATACACCTAAAACACTGGGTAAAGTGGTATAGAATACATCAGAACACCTTGGGTCTCAATGATTAATTAGTAATAAAGGAAAGTTCTTTGGAAAAGTATTAACATGTTAAATGCTGAAGAGGCATTTTGTCATATGAGCTTTTCCTTGGGAAGGTTCTCTTCCTTTGGGAAAAAGGGAACTTTGAATGTGTGGTTAGTTTGCCATTTAGATCAAAGTTATAAAACTGAGAGTGCTGGGGGAAGGTTTTGCTTAACTCAGTGTGCAACAGGGAATGAGAATTGAATTCAGGAGAACTTTTGAATGTGTGGTTTATGTGCCTAGTGGATGAAGTGACTAAGACCCTTTCAAAAGATACCAGAGGGAGAAGCATCAATTTGTGAGCCTTGTAATGGAGTTGGTTTTGTAATAGTCTGGTAAGCTCAGCTGATAGTTGTGTGACTTTGAGAAAATTACTTAATGTGTTTAAATATTAATTTCTCTGTTTTTAAAAGTGAGGTTTTGACTTTGTGAGGTTTTGAGAGAATTAAACGGCAGGCACTTAATAAATCTTAGTTCCTTTCCTGCTGGAACTCTTTCATCTAGTTATCAGCACTTCCTTTGCTTTTTGCATGAAGCATATCACTTCACCTTTCAAGAACTTCCTTATTCATGAGAAAAATTGAGTCTTTTCTAATTTTCATTTTAAAATTATATTTTGTGTACATGCTTAGTTGTTCAGTTGCGTCCGACTCTTTGCAACTCCCTAGACTGTAGCCTGCCAGACTCCTCTGTCCATGAAGTTTTCCAGGCAAGAATACTGAAGTGGGTTGCTCTTTCTTATATTAAATATTATTAAAATACACTGAAAACATTTTGACCAAGTCATTCTTGCACATGGTAAACAATTAAACAACACAAGTGGAGGTTATGCAGTGAAGACATGTCTGCTTCCCCTCTAGTTATTCCATCCCTGAATTCTCCTTAGAAGCAACAGTTGTTGCTATTCCTTATGAATATGTCTATATTCAAACATATATCTTTGTACATTTATATATACAATATACATATATACATATAGGCACATATACCAGACAAGATGCACCACCACAATGATCTTGTAGACATGTGAGCAACAAATATTCATTGCTGTACACCAATGAGACTTTCTGAGACTCATATAGCAATAGCTAACTGACACACTCCACCATTCAGAGACCAGGAAATGAGGATCTTATCTGGAGTATAACATTTTCTTCCAGTGTGATCATGTTCTGTATGTATGTCATGTTATAAAATACAGTTGGATTTCTCATTATGGGAGCATTTACTTATCAATAAATACTTTTGAATCATACTTTTTCAAGGGTTTCATCATGTAAATATGTCATTAAAAAATCTTTCTCCTATTGTTAAAAATTAAAATTGTGTCAGGCACTCCAATGTTTTATTATTATAAATAATGCTATAATTATTAGTTTGTGTTAAAATTTTGTCTAGATTTCTGATTATTTCCTCAGGAGAGACAATGGAATATTTCTCGGCCATTACAAATAATGAAATAATGCCATTTGCAGCAACATTGATGGACCTAGAGATTATCTTACAAGTGAAGCAAGTCAAATTGAAAGATAAATATCATAGGATATCATTTATATATGGAATCTTAAATATAATACAAATAAATTCACTTACAAAAAGGTAGAGACTCACAGACATAGAAACAAACCTATGGTCACCAAGGGGTAAGAGGGGAGGGATAAATTAAGAGTTTAGGATTAGCACACAAAAACTCCTATATTTAAATAGATAAATCAGAAGGTCCTACTATATAGCACAGGGAACTACATTCAATATACTGTAATAAGACATAATCAAGATAAATCTGAGAAAGCCATATTTATGGTTTTCCAAGTGACTCAGCAGTAAAGAACCCACCTGCAATGCAGGAGACACAGGAGATTCAGGTTTAATTCCTGGGTCGGGAAGATCCTCTGGAGAAGGAAATGGCAACCCACATCAGTATTCTTACTCGGAAAATCCTATGAACGGAGGAGCCTGGCAGTCTACAGTCGATAGGGTTGCAAAGAGTCGGACAAGACTAAAGCTACTGAGCACACACACAATCTATATTTATCTATACATCCATCTGAATTACTTTGTTGTACACCAGAAACTAACACAAGATTGTAAATCAACTCTACTTCAATAAAAATAAACAGGAAAAAATTTCACTCTTAGAACTGCTTTTGTTATAGCCAATAAGATTTGGTATGTTGTATTTCCATTCAGTTTATCTCAAGATTTAAACAAGATTATTCTTCGACTCACTGGTATTTCAGGAGTATGCTGTTTAATTTCCACATATTTGTGAATTTTATGGCTTTCCTCATGTTAGTGATTTCTAGTTTCATTCAAATGTGGATTTAAGAGATGCTTTGTATGATTTCAGTCTTTTAAAATTTCCTAGGGCTTCTTTATGAACTATCATGTGATATATCCTAGAATATGTTCTGTGTGCATTTGACAAGTATTCCACTGCTGTGGGATGGTATATTCTGTAGATGTCCGTTAGGACAATTTAATCTAAAGCATAGGTCAAGTTTGACATTTCCTTTTTACTTTTTTGTCTGGGTGATCTATCCATTATTGGCAGTGGGATGTCATAACCATGTATTGTTGTCAATGTCTCCCTTCAGATCTGTTAGTATCTGATTAATATATTTAGATGCTTGGATATTTAGTGCATATAATTTATAGTTATTATATTCTCTTGATGAATTATCCCCTTGTCATTATATAATGACAATTTTATGTCCCTTGTGGTCATTTTAAATTTGATGTGTACTTTGTCAGATATTGCAGAGAAGGCAATGGCAACCCACTCCAGTACTCTTGCCTGGAAAATCCCATGGACAGAAGAGCCTGGTGGGCTGCAGTCCATGGGGTCGCGAAGAGTCGGACACGACTGAGCGACTTCACTTTCACTTTGTCAGATATGAGTATAGCTACCATTGCCCTTTTGTTTTTCACTTGCATAAAGTATCTTTTCCCTTCCTTTCACTTTGACTCCATGTGTGTCAGTAAACCTGAAGTGAGTCCTTACAGGAATCATATAGTTGAGTTTTTTTTTTTTTTTTTTTTTTTATCCATCCAGTTACTCTACGCCTTTTGATAGGGGAATTTAATTCATTTACATTAAGAGTAATAGTTGATAGGTAACAACTTACTAACGGTATCATCATTTTCTGACTATTTTGTAGCTCTTTTGCACCTTTTCTCCTCTCTGGCTACTTTCCTTTTTGAATAATTTTCCATACTGGTGTACTTTGACTCCCTTCACTTTATCTTTTGTGTATCTCTTAGGTTTTTTGCTTTGCGGTTACATGAGGCATTCATAAAACATTTTATAGATATAGCAGTCTGTTTTATGCTGACAGCAACTTAAGTTCAAGTGTGCACACAAACTTTACCCTTTTACTCGCTCCCCTGCTGTCACAGCTTAGTTCTTTTCATATCAATTAGCATATTGTATATCAGTAAGATGAAATTAAAAGATGTTTGCTTCTTGGAAGGAAAGCTATGACAAACCTAGATAACATATTAAAAAGCAGAGACATCAGCTTCCTGCCAAAGTCCATATGATTGAAGCTATGGTTTTTCCAGTAGTCATGTACAGTTGTGAGAGTTGGACCACAAAGAAGGCAGAGTGCTGAAGAACTGATGCTTTCAAACTGTGGTGCTGGAGAAGACTCTTGAGAATGCCTTGGGCTGCAAGGAGATCAAACCAATGAATCCTAAAGGAAATCAACCTTGAATATTCATTGGAAGGACTGATGCTGAAGCTGAAACTCCAATACTCTGGCCACCTGATGTGAAGAGCTGACTCAATGGAAAAGACCCTGATGCTGGGAAAGATTGAAGGCAAAAGGAGAAAGGAGTGACAGAGGATGAGATGGTTATTAATATCATTGACTCAATGGACATGAATTTGAACAAACTCAGGGAGATAATGAAGGACAGGAAAGCCTGGCAGGTTGCAGTCCATTGGGTTGTAAAGAGTCAGACACTACTTACAGATTGAACAACAACAATAATCCATTAACACAATATTGTAGCTATAGTTATTTTAATAATTTTGTCCTTTAACCTTTATACTAGAGTTTAGTGGCTTGGGTACCACCATATTATATCATAATAGTATTCTAAGTTTGACTATATACTTACATTTACAATTACCTTGTGTATTTTTGAACATTTTCATGTTATTAATTAGTGCCTTTTCATCAGCTTGAAGAATGCTTCTTAGCATTTTTTTTTTTTTTTTTTTTTTTTTTAGCATTTCTTATGAAGCAGGCATAGTTGTGATGAATTCCTTCATTTATGAGTGTAGCTTCAAATTCAAACCAACCACTGCTGGACCCATACACCCAACAACCCCATTTACTGTGCTCTCAAACTCTGGGCCACTATCCATCTGCCCTAATTAAGCCAAATTCAGTTTTTAGACAACTGGGGACAGCCCTTGTGTTCGAGAACCAGCTGAAATTACTCAAACTAGCCAATCCTAAACCTGCTTAGTCTGCCCTGCTCATTATTCCATGTGGAAAACACAGTAAAGTCTCTTGTCCAGTTACCTCATCTCTTTTTGCTTCCTGACCAATCCTGTGCTTCTGTGTTTAGCTGTCATGGTATGGCATGCTTTCTTCTCTTGGTAACTGTGAATATAAAAACCATTTTCAAAAAAAGACATTATTTTTCTTTGGAGCAGTTTTTGGCTCAAAGCAAAATTGAACTGAACGTACAGAGATTTCCCACATATCTCTTGCCTCTTCATAGGCATAGCCTCTCCCATTATCAGCATCCCTCATCAGAGTTGCACATTTGTTATAATTTATGAACCCACATTGATACATCATCACCACCCAAGTCCATAGATTACATTAGGGCACTCTTGGCATTGTGCATTTTGTGGATTTTGACAAATGTATAGTGATACATATATAAACATTTATAGTGACATACAAAGTTGTTTCACTGTCCTAAAAATACTCTCGTGTTCTACCTGTCCATCCTGCTATTCCCCAGAGTCTTGGCAAAGACTCATCTCTCAGACCTTGGAAGATATATCATCAAAGAAGATATCCAGAAGGAGAACAAGATGGCGGAGGAGTAGGTGGACATGGAGTACATCTCTCTCCATGGATACATCAGGAATACACCTTCAGAAGCGCATGCAGAACACCAGCTGACAGCGGACAGGAGTACCCGACCAGTGGGAAAGAATATATAGAACCATGCAAAACTCAGTAGGATGAAGGAACTGGGGGAAAAACAGGAGTGTTAGTAAGACTGGACCTGCCCTCAGTGGGTGGGGGAACTGAAGCAGGGGTCCAGTCCCCACACTGGGGCAATTGTCTGAGGCAGAGGAGAAACATTTAAGGCTGAGAGTGAAACAGCTGATCTGTGGAAGCCTAAATAGAATGAGAATCAGACTGTCTTTGATGCAGCCATACATAACATGGACAGGGACGCTGGTCTTCTGGAAGGTGCAGCGGCTGGGATCTGGAGTTTAGGGAGTGTGGAGCAATCCCAGGGCGAGAGGTGCTGTTGACTGCAGAGAGACGGATTGAGGGGATGTGAAGGAGGAAATTGTGGTGGGAAATGCCTGTGGAGGAAAGCCAGGCGGCCTTGGAAGCAAGGCAATACTGCTGAGTCACATGTAAGGGGTGGAGCCATCACCATAGCCTCTCTTCCCCCACACACCAGCATCAGCAGCTGAACAATGGAGAGGCTGGCCCATCAGATGCCTGAGGCACTGAACTACAGAGTAGGACCCCACCCAGGTGCCCCTTTAAGTGCATTATGCACCAATCTAGAGTAGAACCCCGGTCAGGGGGGCCCCTGTATATGCCTGAGGTGCCAAACAACAGAGAAAGGATCCCAGGGAAGGGAACCCTCTAAGTGCATGAGGGTGGAGCTACAGAGAAAGACTAGCCAAAGAGGCCTTCTGATCACCAGCTACAAGAGGCTCGAAAAGACCCGGATAGGGCCATAACTCCTGCAGGGGAGGCAGTCTGTGTCTCTGCACACTTGGCGCCACCAGGGTCCCTGAAAGCCAAGCAGCTGTGTCACCTTCACGCTCAACTTTCACTGGGGCAGAGCTGCCACAGCAAAAAAAGTCTTGTGTCTATGCACGCAGGGTCGCTTCGGTCATGTCTGACTCTTTGCGACCCTGTAGACTGTGGCCTGCCAGGCTTCTCAGGGAGGGGGGTTCTCCAGACAAGAATACTGGAGCGTATTGGCCAATATTGGTTGCCATACCCTTCCAGAGCATTATATCTCCTGCTGCCCTAGCTGCCAATGCCTCTGAGGACCTGGTGCTGTCAGAACCCCTGTGACCGAAGCAGCTGCATCACCTCCACACCTGGCCCTCACAGAGGCAAACCCAAGTCCTCCAGGGCAGCCTCAGGAGCAAACCCCAGTGGACGACCCACATGTTGGGGTGGAAATAAAACCACAGTTGAAACCCAGGGGCAGTGTGGCTAAGGAAGAAGACCCCAAGCCTTCTCACCAGCTGTACAAGCTGCAGATTAAATCCACACGATCAACTAGACAGACCCTGTGTCTATGGAATATATGAAAGGTCACTGAGAGCTCCCATGAAAGAAAACGCACTAGTTCTGATGGCTGTGGACATTGGAGGCAAGAACACACAGGATTAGGACCAGATTAGACTCTGAGCTGCCCCCACAGCAGGTCCAGAGATCAGCAGAGTGTTGGAGGGCATCCTGGAGAGGGGACTGTGACTCCAAGCAATGGAAAGGACTCTGACAGCAGTGACTCAAGAAAAACATTTATTATTCTTATTTTTTGACTTGTTCTGTAGAATCTTCTGGATTTTTTTTCTTTTTTTTCCCTTCCCCCACCCCCTGTTGTATTTGTTGATTTTTTTTTCATTTATTTTTATTAGTTGGAGGCTAATTATTTTACAATATTGTAGTGGTTTTTGCCATACATTGACATGAATCAGCCATAGATTTACATGTGTTCCCCATCCTGAACCCCCCTCCCACCTCCCTCTCCATCCCCTCCCTCTGATTTTATAGGCAGTATGAAATCCAATTATGCTTTTGAGCTTTAAAAATTTTTTTCTCAGTCACATTTTTTATTGTTATAAATCTCTGCCTCTACATTGGGTTTTTGCAGTTCTATGGAGTTTTCCTCTTTTTTTTTCTCTTTTATTAATTTTAGTTTTTAAAACCTATTATTTTTTCTACATTTATTCCTATTTTTTTTTTTGGCTTTTCCTACTATTCTTTTCCCCTTGCAGTTAATCTTTAATATATATAAATCTTTATCTACCTCTATTAAACTTTGCATATCTAGATAATCTTTCTTTCTTTTCTTTTTCTCCTTTCCTCTCAACATATGCTTTATTTTCATTGCTTTATTCCCAAATTGGCACCTTGCATTTGTTTTCTTTTTCAGTTTGTGCTTTAGTTCTGTGCTTTATTTAGTTAGTGCTTTATTCTGGTAGATATAAATTTGGTTTCCTTTATTAGCCAGGTCAATCTATTGTACTATATTTTTGTTGGACTGTTTTGAGTTTGCCTATGGGTATATATGTATATGTGTATATTCAATCACACTTTTTCTTCTGTTATAAAACTCTGCCTCTACATTGGGCTTTTGCACTTCTGTGGAGTTTTCCTTTTTTCCTCCTTTTTTCTTTCTTCTTTTTTTAAAATAATTTTAATTTTTTAAGCCTATTACATTTTTTCTACCTGTATTCCTTTGTTCACCTTTCTTACTGTTCTTTTCCTTAACTGTTCTTGCAGTTAATCTTTAATGTATATTAATCTTCTTCATCTACCTCTATTTAACTTTGCATATCTATTCTTTCTTTCTTTCCTTTCCTCTCAACATATCTGTTAGTTTTGTTTTCATTGCTCCATTTGGCACCTTGCTTTAGTTTTGTTTTCCAGTTTTTGCTTTAGTTAGTTTTGTTCTAACTTCTAAATATAATTTTTGATTTCCTTTGTTTGCTGGGTCAATCTACTGTACTTTTTTTAAGTTGGACTGTTTTGACTTTGCTTATGGGTGTACCTGTTTATGTGTATATTCCATTATTTTAATTATTATTTGCCTGATTTTGTAACTGCCATTTGCCTGGGTTTCATCTTTGGTTTTTGTGTATTTGTTTTAATCTCACTTAATGCCTTAGCAAATCACTTGTGACCAGAGATGAAGCCCTGAGCCTTTGTAGTAGGAGCACTGACTTCAAGACCCTAGATTACCAGAGAACTAACCCTAGGGAGTATCAAATAGTGAGAACTCAGACAAAGGAAACTACTTGAATGCAAGATCCAGCATCAGCCAACCACCAGTAGCACCCTATGCAGAATGCCTCATCTAAACAACAAACAAAGCAAAAATGCAAACCCAATCATCAGCAGACAGGATTACAACCTCACTCAGCCTTGCCCATCAGAGGAAAAACAAACAAAAACTCAGCACAAATATCACCCTATATGAAGCTTACAGAAACCTGGACCAACCTTAGGAGGGCAGAAACCAAAAGGAAGAAAGAATTCAATTTTCTTCAAGGAAAGAATTCAACCTGCCTTGAAGCCTGGGAAAAGGAGACCTCAAACACAATAAGTTAAAAAAATAGTGAAAAGACAGAGAGATACTACACAAATGAAGGAACAAACTAGAAACACAGAAGACCAAATAAATAAAGAGGAAATGGCAAACTACCTGAAAAATAATTTAGAATAGTGATAGTAAAGATGATCAAAAACCTTGAAAACAAAATGGAGAAAATGCAAGAATCAATTAATAAAGACCTAGAAGAATTAAAGAATAAACATACAGAGACAAACAGCACAATTACTGAAATTAAAAATACCCTAGAAGGAATCAATAGCAGAATATCTAAAGCAGAAGAACAAGTCAGTGAGCTGGAAGATAAAATGGTAGAAGTAACTTATGAAGAGCAGAATAAAGTAAAAAGAATGAAAGGAACTGAGGATAGTCTCAGAGACCTCTGAGACAATATCAAATGCACCAACCTTCAAATTATAGGGGTCCCAGAAGAAGAAGAGAAAAAGAAAGGGTATGGGGAAATTTTTGAAGAGATAATAGTTGAAAATTTCCCCAACATGGAAAAGGAAATAGTCAATCAAGTCTAAGAGGCACGAAGAGTCCCATACAGGAGAAACCCAAGGAGAAACATGCTGAGATACATACTAATCAAACTAACAAAGACTAAACACAAAGAAAGAATATTAAAAGAAGCCTGAGAGAAGCAACAGGTAACATACAAGGGAAACCATATATGCTTAACAGCTGATCTTTCAGCAGAATCTGCAGGCCAGAAGGGAATTGCAGGGTATATTTAAAGTATTGAAAGGGAATAATCTACAACCAAGATTACTGTACCCGGCAAGGATCTCATTTAAAATTGATGGAGAAATAAAAAGGTTTTCAGACAAACAAAAGTTAAGAGAATTCAGTACCACCAAACCAGCTTCACAACAAATGTTAAAGGGACTTATATAGTCCAGAAATACAAGAGAAGAAAAAAGATCTCAATATCAACCCCAGACAATTAAAAAAATGGCAATAGGAACATACATATCAGTAATTACTTTAAATGTAAATGGGTTTTGTAAACTGCTCCAACCAAAAGACACAGACTGGCTGAATGGATATAAAAACAGGACCCATACACATATGCTGTCTACAAGAAACCCACTTCAGACCTAAAGACACAAATAGACTGAAAGTGAGAGAATGGAAAAATATATTCCATGCAAATGGAAATCAAAAGAAATCTGGAGGAGCAATCCTCATATCAGACAGGATAGATCTTAAAATAAAGAAGATTAAAAGAGATAAGGAAGGACAGTACATAATGATCAAGGGATCAATCCAAGAGGAAGACATAACAATTGTAAATATCAATGTATGGCAAAAACCACTACAATATTGTAAAGTAGGAATTAGCCTCCAATTAAAATAAATAAATTAAAAAAATGTAAATATCTATGTACCCAACATAGGAGTACCTCAATACATAAGACAAACACTAACAGACATAAAAGGAGAAATGGAAAATAACACAATAATAGTAGGAGACTTTAACACCCCACTCAAACCAATGGACAGATAATCAAAACAGAAAATTAATAAGGAAACACAAGTCTTAAATGATACATTAGATGAGATGGATCTCATTGATATCTTTGAACATTCCATTCAAATGCAGAATATACCTTCTTTTCAAGTGCACATGGAACATTCTCCAGGATAGACCACATCTTGGGTCACAAATCAAAACTCAGTAAATTTAAGAAAATTGCAATCGTATCAAGCATCTTCTCTGATCACAATGCTATGAGAGTAGATATCAATTACAAGAAAAAAAACCTGTAATTTTTTGTAAAAACTTCCTGCCTGTTACCCTCAGAATGGTTCCGAAGTTACTACAGCTGAGAATCAATTGGGTAAGCTATGGGATTCCCCCGTGCTGCTGTAAAAGGGCATATTAACAAACTGAAAGATAAAAACCATATGATAATCTCAATCAATGCAGAAAAAGCCCTTGACAAAATTCAGCATCCATTTATGCTTAAAACTCTTCAAAAAATGGGCATAGAAGGAATCTACCTCAACTTAGGAAAGGCCATATATGATAAGCCTACAGCAAACATTATTCTCAATGGTGAAAAACTGAAAGCATTCTCCTTAAGATCAGGAACAAGAAAAGGGTGTCCACTTTTGCTTCTATTATTCAACATAGCTCTGGAAGTCCTAGCTACAGCAATCAGAGAAGAAAAAGAAATAAAAGGAATCCAGATTGGAAAAGAAGATGTAAAGCTCTCATTGTTTGCAGATGACATGTTACTGTACATAGAAAACCCTAAATATAGTATCAGAAATTTACTAGAGCTAATCAGTGAATTTAGCAAAGTTGCAGGATACAAAATCAATACACAGAAATCACTTGCATTTCTATATACTAACAATGAAAAGTCAGAAAGAGAAATTAAGGAATCTATCCCATTCACCATTTCAACAAAAAAATTAAATATCTAGGAATAAACCTACCTAAGGAGATAAAGAACTGTAGACAGAAAATTATAAGACACTAATGTAAGAAGTCAAAGATGACATAAACAGATGGAGAGATATTCCATGTTCCTGGGTAGGAAGAATCAATATTGTAAAAATGACTATACTACCAAATGCAATATACAGATTCAGTGTGATCCCTATCAAATTACCAATGGCATTTTTCACAGAACTAGAACAAAAAATTTCACAATTCATATGGAAACACAAAAGATCCTGAATAGCCAATAGCCTGAATAGCCAATAGCAGTCTTGAGAAAGAAGAATGAAGCTGGAGGAATCAACCTTCCTGACTTCAGATTATATTACAAAGCTACAGTCATCAAGACAGTATGGTACTGACACAAAAACACAAATATAGACCAAGTGAACAAGACAGAAAGCCTAGAAATAAACACATGCACCTATGGGTACTGTATTTTTGACAAAGGAGGCAAAAATGTATGATGTGGGCAAAGAGAGCCTCTTCAATAAATGGTGCTGGGAAAACTGGACAGCTACATATAAAAGAATGAAATTAGAACACTTCCTGATACCATATACAATGATAAACTCAAAATGGATTGAAGACCTAAATGTAAGACCAGACAGTATAAAGCTCTTAGAGGCAAACATAGGCAGAACACTCGATGGCATAAATCAAAGCAAGATCCTCTATGACACACCTCCTAGAGTAATGGAAATAAAACAAAAGTAAACATGTGGGATCTGATTAAACTTAAAAGCTTTTGCACAGCAAAGGAAATTAATAGCAAGGTGAAAAGAGAATCCTCAGAATGGGAGAAAATAATAGCAAATGAAACAACTGACAAAGGATTAATTTCCAAAATATACAAGCAGCTCATACAACTCAATGCCAGAAAAACAAACAACCCAATCAAAAAGTGGGTAAAAAACCTAAGCAGACATTTCTCCAAAGAAGACATACAGATGGCTACCAAGCACATGAAAAGATAGTCAACATCGCTCATTATTAGAGAAATGCAAATCAAAACTACATTGAAATATCACATCACACCAGTCAGAATGGCCATCTTCAAACAGTAAATGCTGGAGAGGGGTGGAGAAAAGGGAATGCTCCTGCACTCTTTTTGGGAATGTAAAGTGATAAAGCCACTATGAAAGATGATATTGGGATTCCTTAAAAAACTAGGAATAAAACCACCATATGACAGAGCAATAACACCCCTAGGCATATGAGGAAACTAAAATTGAAAAAGACACATGTATCCCATTGTTCATTGCAGCACTATTTACAATAGCTAGAACATGGAAGCAATATAGATGTCCATTGACAGATGAATGGATAAAGAAGTTGTACATATACACAATGGACTATTACTCAATCAAAAAAGGAACATCTTTGAGTCAGTTCTAGTGAAGTGGATGAACCTAGAACCTATTATACAGAGTGAAATAAGTCAGAAGGAGAAAGATAAATATCATATTCTGATGCATATATATGAAATTTAGAACATGGTATGAAGAATTTACTTACAGGGTACAATGGAGAAACAGACATAGAGAATAGACTTATGGACATGGGGAGGGGGGGGAGGGTGAGATGGATCGAAAGAGTAACATGGAAAGTTACATTACCGTATGTAAAATAGATAGCCAATGGGAATTTGCTGTATGGCTCAGGAAACTCAAACAGGGGCTCTGTATAAACTTAGAGGGGTGGATGGGGAGGGAGATGGGAGGGAGGTTCAAAAGGGAGGGGATATATGTATACCTATGGCTGATTCATGTTGAGGTTTGACAGTAAACAAGAAAATTCTGTAAAGCAATTATCATTCAATTAAAATGAAATAAATCAAAAAAAGAAGATATACAGGTTGCAAATAAGCATATGAAGTGATGCCCCATATCACTCACCATCAGTAAACTGCAAATTAAAACTATAATGAGATACCATTACATACTTATTAGAATAACCAAAATGAAGAACACTGAAAATACCATGTGGCTGGCAAGAATGCAGAGTAACTGGAACACTTATTCATTGCTGGTTAGAATGGAAAATGGTATAACCACTTTGGACAGTTTGGCAGTTTCTTACAAACCTAAACATATTGTTATAATACACAATTCAGAAACTGGGGTTCTTGGTATTTTTATAAAAGAGTTGAAACCTATGTCCACACAAAACCTGCACACAGGTGTTTATGGCATCTGTATTCATAATTGCCCCAACTTGGAAGTAACCAACATAGCCTTCAGGTGAGAAATGGATAAATAAACTATGATAAATCCAGACAATGGAATATTATTCAGGGCTAAAAAGAAAAGAACTGTTAAGACATGAAAAGACATAGAGAAAATTTAAATCCATTTTACTAAGTGAAAGAAACCAACTCTGTCACAGTTTTGAAAGGGCTAAACTATGGATCAGCAGGGAGGTCAGTGGTGGCCAGAGTTCTGGGGGAGAAAAGATTGGGTAGGTATAGCAGAGAGGAGTATTAGGATAGTGAAACTACACTGTATGATACTATAATGGTCATGGAAATAATGGATATACATTATTATACATTTGTCCAAATGTATAAAATGACAATACTGACTCAACATGTATTATGGGCATTGGGTGATGATGAAGTGACAATGTAGGTCCACCAATTGTGAAAACTGTACCACTCGCATGGGGGCTGTTGTCAATGCAGGAGAGTATGCATGAATGGCGGGCAGAGAATATATGGGAAGTACATGCCATCTGCTCACTTTTGCTGTGCACTTTAGACTTTTCTTAAAAAAGCTGTTAAAAATAGCAAGAAAAATATCTGAACATTTAGTTTCCTGTGTTAAATCCTTTCTGCTTAAGAAATTTAGAATTGTTCATTTTTCTGCATCTAAGTTATGAAATATTGTATCTAAAATAATTAAAATGACAAAGGACTTATAATTAGCTTAGTATTATTTAAAAAATTATGAATGACAATGAAAAAAAATGCCCTCAAATATTTGCAGTGCAAGGCAAATAACTCATTGTTTCAGTCAAATGCTGAAAGACATTTTGTACCAGGGCAACTGGTTTACTAAGTCATATAGGCAGAGATTGCAGAATGTTATTTAGTGTGGAGAAAAGACTACAAGGATGTCTAATATTCCTTTGATGTCTGGAAGCTGTGGGAAGAAAATGGAAGGAAAAGTTAGACATTGAAAGTTTAAAATTATGTTAAAAATAGTAGGATACACAGAGATACTGTTGGTCAAGAGAGGGGGGATGATGATCTATCAGTGTGAATCTCAGTGTTAATTGTTTAGCAGCTATGTTATCTGAGATTACTTAACTTAAAGTTTCCTCATCTGAGAAATGAACTTAATTTAAAATGAACTTAATTCCATGAAACACTTAGATGTTAGCCTGGCATCGATGACTATGAGATGTGATGGTGATAATTCAGTGATGATCCTGATGGTGATAGTAATAAATGGGTGAAGGGACCATTTAAATAATCATGGCAGAAATGGAGATCAGACACATGGGTCAAGGGTACTTGGTTACCTTTTCTGTGTATTAACTGTCATATTAAGCTTTGCAGCAAAAGACAATCCATTAAGGTTTTGCCTCTACAGAGGAAAAGGAGGGGAAATAAATTTTCAGCTGAAGGACATTTTAGGAAAACAATAATTGTGGCAGGTATAAGGACACAATAAAAGTACAATAAAAGAAAAAAGTGGGATAAATCTGGGTGAGAAAGAGACTATTTGCTATTTCTTATGACTTCTGAATTCATCTCTATTTGTCTGTGTACTCTCAAGGGCTTCAGTTCAGTTCAGTTGCTCAGTCGTGTCTGACTCTTTGCGACCCCATGAACCACAGCACACCAGGCCTCCCTGCCCAACACCAACTCTTGGAGTTTAGCCAAACTCATGTCCATTGAGTCGGTGATGCCATCCAGCCATCTCATCCTCTGTTGTCCTCTTCTCCTCCTGCCCCCAATCTCTCCCAACATTAGTCGTGGATAAATCAATGGATAGCTCTCTGACAAAATGTGGTCCACTGGAGAAGGGAATGGCAAATCACTCCAGTGTTCTTGTCATGAGACCCCCATGAACAGTATGGAACTCATTGCTAGATGTTCTAAACTTATGCAATAGTCAAGATACATGTTTACCAGAGAGCAAAGCATAAATGCAAAAAAGCAAAATGGCTGTCTGAGGAGGTCTTACAAATAGCTGTGAAAAGAAGAGAAGCGAAAAGCAAAGGAAGAAAGGAAAGATATTCCCATTTGAATGCAGAGTTCCAAAGTATAGCAAGGAGAGATAAGAAAGCCTTCCTCAGTGATCAATGCAAGGAAATAGAGGAAAACAATAGAATGGGAAAGACTAGAGATCTATTCAAGAAAATTAGAGACACCAAGGAAATATTTCATGCAAAAATGGGTTCGATAAGGGACAGAAATGGTATGAACCTAATAGAAGCAGAAGATATTAAGAAGAGGTGGCAAGAATACACAGAAGAACTGTACAAAAAAGATCTTCACAGCCCAGATACTCATGATGGTGTGATCACTCACCTAGATCCAGACATTCTGGAATGTGAAGTCAAGTGGGCGTTAGGAACCATCACTATGAACAAAGCTAGTGGAGGTGATGGAATTCCAGTAGAGCTATTTCAAATCCTGAAAGATGATGCTGTGAAAGTTCTGCACTCAAAATGCCAGCAAATTTGGAAAACTCAGTAGTGGCCACAGGACTGGAAAAGGTCAGTTTTCATTCCAGTCCCAAAGAAAGGCAATGCCAAAGAATGCTTGAACTACCACACAGTTGCACTCATCTCACACGCTAGTAAAATAATGCTCAAAATTCTCCAAGCCAGGCTTCAGCAATACGTGAACCATGAACTTCCAGATGTTCAAGCTGGCTTTAGAAAAGGCAGAGGAACCAGAAATCAAATTGTCAACATATGCTGGATCATTGAAAAAGCAAGAGACTTCCAGAAAAACATCTATTTCTGCTTATTGACTACACCAAAGCCTTTGACTGTGAGGATCACAATAAACTGTGGAAAATTCTGAAAGATATGGGAATACCAGACCACCTTACCTGACTCTTGAGAAATCTGTATGCAGGTCAGGAACAAAAGTTAGAACTGGACATGTAACACCAGACTGGTTCCAAATAGGAAAAACAGTATGTCAAGGCTGTATATTGTCACCCTGCTTATTTAACTTATATGCAGAGTACATCATGAGAAACACTGGGCTGGAAGAAGCACAAGCTGGAATCAAGACTGCTAGGAGAAATATCAGTAACCTCAGATATGCAGACGACACCACCCTTATGGCAGAAAGTGAAGAAGAACTAAAAAGCTTCTTGATGAAAGTGAAAGAGGAGAGTGAAAGAGTTGGCTTAAAGCTCAACATTCAGAAAACTAAGATCATGGCATCTGGTCCCATCACTTCATGGCAAACAGATGGGGAAACAGTGGAAACAGTGTCAGACTTTATTTTTTTGGGCTTCAAAATCATTGCAGATGGTGATTGCAGCTATAAAATTAAAAGACGTTTACTCCTTGGAAGGAAAGTTATGACCAACCTAGACAGCATATTAAAAAGCAGAGACGTTACTTTGCCAACAAAGGTCCATCTAGTCAAGGCTATGGTTTTTTCAGTGGTCATGTATGGATGTGAAAGTTGGACTGTGAAGAAAGCTGAGTGCTGAAGAATTGATGCTTTTGAACTGTGGTGTTGGAGAAGACTCTTGAAGAGTCCCTTGGACTGCAAGGAGATCCAACCACTCCATTCTAAAGGAGATCAGTCCTGGGTGTTCATTGGAAGGACTGATGTTGAAGCTGAAACTCCAATACTTTGGCCACCTCCTGCGAAGAGTTGACTTATTGGAAAAAACCCTGATGCTGGGAGGGATTGGGGGTAGGAGGAGAAGGGGATGACAGAGGATGAGATAGCTGGATGGCATCACCGACTCTATGGACATGAGTTTGAGTAAACTCTGGGAGCTAGTGACGGACAGCGAGGCTTGGCATGTTGAGATTCATGGGGTTGCAAACAGTTGGACACGACTGAGCCACTGAACTGAACTGAAATCATAAATAAACCAACCAACCAAATAACTGGTCTCAACAAAACAAAGCAAAACAAAATAAAACAAAAACAGAACACCACTTGAAACCAGAAAGATTCAAGCCAGGTGAGACATGAGAGATGTGAGAGGGACAAAGCAAATAGGAAAAAGTTAGCAAATACATTCAATGAGTTATGTTGACAAGTGATTGTTCTTCCATTATATGTATGTAAGTTTTTACAGGGCTTCTCCTCTATATTTCTCTAACAAATTTTCAACCTGAAAAAGAATAATTACATTTGCACCCAAAGAGTTTTCTCCTTAGTGTTTTCTGCATGGCAGCCTTCACTTCCTTATTTCTTAAGCTGTAGATTAGGGGGTTCAGCATTGGTATCCCTGTGGTGTAGAACAGGGAGACCACATTCTCCTGGGCCAGGGAACTGCCTGTGGAGGGTTTTAAGTACAAGAATGTGGTAGATCCATAAAATAATCCCACAGCTGCAAGATGGGAGCTGCATGTACTGAAGGCTTTGGACCTTCCCTCTGTGGAGTGGATATGGAGGATGCTGGAGAGAATAAAAGCATAGGAAACAAAGATTGTTAAGCTGGTGAATATGATGTTAAATCCAGCCAAAAAGAAAGTTGTTATCTCAATATGATGGGTGCTGGAGCAGGAGAGCTTCACGAGTGCGACAATATCACAGAAGTAATAACTGATGAGGTGCTCACAATAAGATAGTTTTAACATGAGGCCAGTTTCTATGGTTGAGCCAATGAGCCCCATGGTATAGACTGCAGCCACCAGGAGGGAGCAGACTCGATGAGACATGATGATGTTGTAAAGCAGAGGTCTGCAGATGGCAACATAGCGGTCATAGGCCATCACGGTCAGTGTGTAACTCTCAGCAATGACAAACACCAGGAAGAAGTAGAGCTGGGACATGCATCCTGCATAGGAGATGATGTTCTTCTCTGACACAAAGTTCACCAGCATCTTAGGGGTAATGACAGAGGAGTAACAGAGATCTAATAGTGACAGACTGCTGAGAAAATAGTACATGGGTGTATGAAGCTGAGCATTCAGACAAATCAGTGTTATCACACTCAGGTTCCCTATCATGGTGACTGAGTAGATCCCAAGGAAGAGGAAGAAGAAGGGTAGCTGGAGCTCTGGCTGATTTGTTAAACCTCCAAGAATGAACTCTGTCACTGTGGAGTGGTTTTGTGCAGCCATTCTCCTCTGGTTGGGAGCTCTGTGGAGAAAAGAAATAAGAACTTATGAAAATGTATATACAGTCAGCCCTTGGTATCAACCAGTTACACATCCCAGGATTCAATCAGCCATGGATCCAGGACATAGAGGGCTGACAGACTTCATAATACCAAGTCATTTTATTTAAGGATGCTGAGCATTGGTGCAGCAGCCCCTGAAGATACTTAGAAAAAACCATGTATGAACCATTCTGGTGTGGCTAGGTGTCAGCTTCTGTTCCTGAGTGAGTGATCTTGAACTCATTTTTTTTTCTGATTTTTTGTCTCTTCCACCCTTCTAATGTTTTCTAGGATTCCTACAATTATGGCATGGTTTGAAGAATATGAAGTTGGAGAAAATATAGAGCCTTTCCACTCTCATGTTATCCAAGTACCCTGTAGGTAACTACAAGTGTGTTTTATTTATGAGTCCAGAGTTGAATTTTGCTCCAGAAAGAGAAAGTCCCTTACCATCTCTGCAATCCCAAAATACTCCCCAGGAAATGAAAGCACGAGGTCACCTTACCTCAAATCCAGATAGTGTGGGATGATAGAGCCCTTCCAATTACTGAATGACAAATCAGTTTCCACATTTGAGACTATATGGAGTTACAATATCAATTTCCAAAGTTAAAAATATAATGGAAAAATATACATGAAATATTGGGTTGGCTAAAATGTTTGTTCAGGGTTTTCTGTAAGATGTTGTGGAAAACCCAAACAAACTATTTGCCAACTCAATATTTTCCAAATATTGTTGCTATACAATTGTACATTTTCATTAGACCTCTGGAATTTGTCATAATTTTTCACTGAACCTGAGGTCTTAGGACAGTTATTCTTAGTTCTGGTTACACATATATATCACCTGATGAGATTTAAAAAAGAATGATGTCAGGCTTCTACTTACATTAATTTTAATTTACTGTGATTTTCTGCTTATTGAGTGCTATGTTTCTGAAAGGCAGTGACAAAGGATGTTCAAACTACCGCACAATTGCACTCATCTCACATGATAGCAAAGTAAGGCTCGAAATTCTCCAAGCCAGGCTTCAACAGTACGTGAACCATGAAATTCCAGATGTTTAAGCTGGTTTTTGAAAAGCAGAGGAACCAGAGATCAAATTGGCAACAGCCATTGGATCATTGAAAAATCAAGAGAGTTCTAGAAAAACATCTACTTTTGCTTTATTGACTATGCTAAAGCCTTTGACTGTGTCGATCACAACAAACTGGAAAATTCTTCAAGAGATGGGAATACCAGACCACCTGATCTGCCTCTGAGAAATCAGTATGCAGGTCAAGAAACAACAGTTAGAACCAGACGTGGAACAGTAGACTAGTTCTAAATCGGAAAAGGAGTACCTCAAGGCTGGATATTGTCACCCTCTTATTTAACTTTTATGCAGAGTACAACATGTGAAATGCTGGGCTGGATGAAGCACAAGCTGGAATCAAGATTGCTGGGAGATATATCAATAAGCTCAGATATGCAGATGACACCACCCTTATGGCAGAAAGCAAAGAAGAACTAAAGAGCTTTCTTGACGAAAGTGAAAGAAGAGAGTGAAAATCTGGCTTAAAACTCAACATTCAGAAAACTAAGATCATGGCATCTGGTCCCATCACTTCATGGCAAACAGATGGGGAAACAATGATAACAGTGTCAGACTTAATTTTTTTGGCTCCAGAATCACTGTAGATGGTGATTGCAGCCATGAAATTAAAAGACTTTCCTTGGAAGAAAAGCTATGACCAATCTAGACAGTATACTAAAAAGCAGAGACATTACTTTGCCAACAAAGGTCCTTCTAGTCAAAGCTATGGTTTTTCTAGTAGTCATGCATGGACGTGAGAGTTGGACTATAAAGAAAGCTGAGCACCAAAGAATTGATGCTTTTGACCTGTGGTGTTGGAGAAGCCTCTTGAGAGCCCCTTGGACTGCAAGGAGATCCAACCAGTCCATTCTAAAGGAAATCATTCCTGAATATTCATTGGAAGGACTGATGCTGAAGCTGAAACTCCAATACTTTGGCCACCTGAGGAGAAGAACTGAATCAATTTGAAAAGATCCTGATGCTGGTAAGCTTGAAGGCAGGAGGAGAAGGGGACGACAGGGGATGAGATGGTTGGATGGCATCACCGACTCAATGGACATGAATTTGAGCAAGCCCTGGGAGTTGTGATGGACAGGGAAGCCTGGCGTGCTGTGGTCCATGGGGTCGCAAAGAGTCAGACACAACTGAGGGACTGAACTGAACTGATATTTCTGGGCAGGTGGCAAAATTCAACTAATGGCAGTAAAGGTTTTTAATAATTAAGTTTTGTTCTTATTGTAACCAGAATGCCTTTGTAGCTTGAAATTTTGGCATGGAAAGCAGTTTATACTGCATTAAATGAAGCTCCTGAGGAAGAGTTTGAGACTGCTCTCCACTGTGTTGAAAGGACTCAGGAAAAATTCAGGTTGGGCCAGGCTTAGAAGTAGGTGGACATAGAAACAGAATATAGTACAACTAACAGATCAAGAGCAACATTATTTCAATGGGGTGTGTACCTTTTCTCTTATTCCTTTCTTTGCTTATCCTTAAATCTTGGGGTCCCTATTTGTCAGATGCTCTTGGTCACTTTTTCTCCTCACATCGAGTATATCCTCTAGAATATTCACTGTCTCTCCTGTTGCTTCATCATTTTTCTCTTTCTATGTTGTTATTTCTAGATTAATACTTACTGTTTGTCCATCTTTAGAGTCAATCTAATCAGTATAGAGAAGATTTTTAGCTGATGTTAATAATATATAGATGCCTAAGAGACTTCCTGGAAGGAATCTTGGTATATCTAAGTCAAAATGGCAGTTTAAAGTTTGTCTTAAGCAAGTCCTGCCAACAGTGATAGTTTTATTTCTTCTTTTCCAATTTGAATTCTTTTTATTTTTTTCTTTTCTGTCTACTGCAGTTAGGACTTTCAAAACTGTGTTGAATAAAAGTCACTCTTTTGAATAAAAGAGTGGACATCTTTGTCTTGTTCCTTATATTAGAGGTAAAGCTTTCAGCTTTTCACCATTAAGTGTGATGTGATCTGTGGGTTTGTCATATATGGTCTTTATTATGTTGAAATACATTATCAACATAAAGAATGGATGATGAACTTTGTAAACAGCTATTTTTTCTTCTGTTGATATGACAAGAAGATTTTTATTTCAATTTGTTAACATGGTATATCACATTGATTGATTTGTGAGTACTGAACCATCCTTGATTCCCTGGGATAAATCTTACTTGGTTATGTTGTATGATCTTTTAATGCATTGTTGGATTTGGTTTGCTGGTATTTTGTTGAGTTTTGTATCTATGTTTATCAGTGATATTGACTTGTAGTTTTCTTTTTTGTGGTATCTTTGTTTGCTTTTGGTATCAGGGTGAGCGTGAACTCATAGAATGAGTCCTTTTTTTTTCTCTTGATGAATCTGGTTAATGTTTTATCTATTTTGATTACCTTTTCAAAGAGCCAGTTTTTCATTTCACTAATCTTTTCTATTGTTTTTAACCTCTATTTCATTTATTTATGCTCAGTTTGCAGATAACATTATACTATACTTAGAAAATCCTGAAGATGTTACCAAAAAACTATTGGAGCTCTTGAATGAGTTCATTAAGGTTTCAGGATACAAAATTGATATACAGAAATCTGTTGCATTTCTATGCACCACCAACAAAAGATCAGAAAGAGAAAGTAAGGAAACAATCCCATTTACCATAACATAAAAAAGAGTGAAATACCTAGGAATAAGTCTGCCTAAGGAGGCAAAAGACCTGTAAGACATTGATGAAAGAAGCTTAAGACAAAAATGGAAAGATATATCATATTCTTGGGTTGGAAGAATCAGTATTGTCAAAATGACCATACTACTCAAGGCTATCTACAGACTCAATGCAAACTCTATCAAACTGTCAATGACATTTTTCACAAAAATAGAACACGGAATTTTAAAATTTTTATGGAAACCCAAAGGACTCATTGGAAAAGACCCTGATGCTGGGAGGGACTCGGGGCAGGAGGAGAAGGGGACGACAGAGGATGAGATGGCTGGATGGCATCACCAACTCGATGGACATGAGTTTGAGTAAACTCTGGGAGTTGGTGATGGACAGGGAGGCCTGGCGTGCTGCGATTCATGGGGTCGCAAAGAGTCAGACACGACTGAGAGATTGAACTGAACTAAACTGAAAGGCCCCAACTATCCAAAACAATCCTGAGAAGGAAGAATGGAGTTGGAGAAATCACACTCTCTGACTTCAAACTATACTACAAAATAATCAAAACAGCATGGTACTGGCACAAAAAAAGAGACAGAGATCAAAGGAACAAAATAAAATAGAAAGCTCAGAAATACACCAGTGCACTAATGGTCAGTTAACTTATGTCAAAGGATGCAAAACTATACAATGGAGTTTTAAAAGATAGATTCTCCAACTATTGGTGCTGGGAAAACTGGACAGCTAAATGTGAAAAATGAAATTGGAACACTATCTCCATACGCAAAAATAAACTCAAAATGGGTTAAAGATCTAGATGTAAGACTGGATACTATAAAACTCCTAGAGGAAGGCAGAGCACTCTTTGACCTAAATCACAGCAATATCTTTTTAGATCTGTCCCCCAGAGTAATGAAAACAGAAGGAAAAATGAATAAATGGGACTAGCTGATTCATGTCAATGTATGACAAAAACCACTACAATATTGTAAAGTAATTAGCCTCCAACTAATAAAAATAAATGGAAAAAAAATTTAAACATTTTTGTACAAGAAAGGAAACCAAATAAAATGAAAAGATAAACTACAGAACAAGAGAAAAAAGTCTGCAAATAAAGCAACTAACAAGGGCTTAATTTCCAAAATATATAAATATATATATTTATATACCTCAATATTGAAAAAAACAAACAACCCAATAAAAAAAAATGGGCAGAAGATCTAAATAATCAGTTCTCCAGAGAAGACATATAGATGCCCAACTAGCACATGAAAAGATGCTCAACATTGCTAATCATTAGAGAAATGCAAGTCAAAACTACAAAGAGATATCACCTCATACCCATCAGAATGGCCTTCATCAAAAAGTCTATAAATAATACACACTGGAGAAATGGGAACCATGCTACTCTGTTGGTGGAATGTAGATTGGTACAACCACTATGGAAAACAGTATGGAGGTTCCTTAAAGACTAAAATCAGAGCCACCATATGGCCTGCAATTCCACTCCTAGGCATATATGTGGAGGAAAATTTAATTAAAAAATACATGCAACCCAATATTTATAGCAGCAGTATTTATAATAGCTAAGACATGGGATAAATCTAAAAGTTCATTGACAGATGAATGGATAAAGATGTGATATATGTGTGACAAGAGAGAATATAATTTATACATGGGTAGGGAACATATTGGGTTGATGTTCACTGTAGTATAAATTTTGTGAGAATAAAGACATTTTCATTGTATTATTCATTATAATGAATTGGAAATGAATGAATTTAAAGCTTAGACAAGGTATCTATCATGAGAAGAGAGTTGAAATAGGAACCAGGTGATCTGGATCTAGAGCTGGCTTTGTTGTTTAAAAAAAAGTTAATGTGTGGACTTTCACTTCCTGCCACAAACGGTGAACTCATACAGGAACTGTATTTACACCATAAACAACTAGAAGATCAGACAAGATATATGAGACAACTATTTCCAGACACTTGAACACAGGCAGCACACAAATGATTCCTTAGAGGAGGGAAAAATACATCATGATCCCAGTGACTACATCAGCTTACCTGTAGGAATTGCCTGTAGAAATATTTCATGCTACCCTCCAGTTGGACAAACCCAGAAAGAATAAATATTGTTAACACCTAGAACAACATCTAAGTAATAGTAAAAGGGAGAGTTACAGCTAATAATCCAATAGTGTAGATAAAATATAACCATCAAAACACTCAATTAGTACAGAAGAGTCAAAGAAAAATTGTCATAAAGGGCAATTGGTAGAAGTAGAAAACCAGTAGCAAGATGGTAGACCTAATCTCAACCACATTGATGACTGAATTAAATGGAAAGACCTTCAATGTTCTAATTAAAATGCAAATTTTTGTTAGACTAGATAAAAGGTATTACCCAATTATACTCTTTACCAAGAAACCTACTTTAAATATAGATGGACATAGTTGTACAGTCATGTCTGACTCTTTGTGATCCCATGGACTGTAGCCTGCCAGGCTTCTCTGTCCATGGAATTCTCCAGGCAAGAGTACTGGAGTGGGTTGCCATTTCCTTCTCCAGGGGATCTTTCTGACCCAGGGATTGAACCTGGGTCTCCTGCATTGCAGGCAGATTCTTTACCAACTGAGCTACTAGGGAAGCCATACCAATAGTTAAAACTTTAAGTATGGAAGAAATATACAATGCAAATATCAATCAAAAGAAATCCAGACTGACTATATCAGCATTAATCAAAGCAGATCTCAAAGCAAGAAATATTACTAGCAATAATGAGGGGCATTTCATAATGATAAAGAAGTTAATTCATTAAGGTGACATAAAACTCACAAAGAATTTTACCTTTTAACAGTGTTTCAAAACACATGAACCCAAATGACAGAACTGAAAGGAGAGTATAAAGTCCATTGTTAGTTCAAGATTGCAATACTCTTTTTTTAAAAAAATTAATTGATAGAACTAGTAGAAAAATAAGTAACAACACAAAAACCACTCACAAATTGACATTTTGTATTCTGCACCCAGAATACACAATCTTTCAGGTACACATGGAGCACTTTTCAGGATAAAGCCTATTCTGAGTAATCAAACCACACGCATGTGTGTGCTCAGTCCTGTCTGACTCTTTGTGAACCCATGGACTGTAGCCCACCAGGCTCCTCTGTCCATGGGATTCTCCAGGCAAGAACACTGGAGTGGGTTGCCTTTTCCTTCTTCAGGGGATCTTCTTGATCCAGGGATCAAACCCTGGTCTCCTGCATTGGCATTTAGATTCTTTACTGCTGAGCTACCTGGGAAGCCTTAAGACAAACCCCAGTACCCTTAAAAAGTTGAAATCATACACAGTATGTACCTTTATCAAAACAAACTACGAATACTTTATGGTGAGATATCTAGAAAATTATCATATACTTGAAAATTAAACATGGGTCAAAGAAGAAATCATAAATTAAATTAGAAAATAACATTTTGAACTGAATGAACAAGAAGATAAATCAATAAAAAATTTTGGAATGCTGCACCAGCCCAGGTTGGATGCATGAGATGGGTGCTCAGGGCTGGAGCACTGGGAAGACCCAGAGGGATGGGATGGAGAGGGAGGCGGGAGGGGGGATCGGGATGGGGAACACATGTGAATCCATGGCTGATTCATGTCAATGTATGGCAAAAACCACTACAATATTGTAAAGTAATTAGCCTCCAATGAATAAAAATAAATGGAAAAAAAGAATAAAAATAAAAAGAACACACAAAAAATAAAATAAAATAGTATAATACAAAAAAATAAAATAAAACAATTCTAATAGTGGAACTTGTCATTAAGTGACACTTTAGAACAAAAGAAAATTCTAAAATCATTAATCTAGGTTTCCACCCTAATAAGCTACAAAATAATCACAATTAAGGAAAAAATAAACATATAAATCAAGGAAACTGATAAACAGAAGAAAGAAATAAATGAAATGAAAAACAGTCTGAAAATATCAATAAAGGAAAAAATGTCTAGCCAGAGAGAGAGAGAGAGAAGAGAAAGGAGAGAGTCATAAACAAAATACAAAAAGCAAATATGAGATGAGACATCTCAGTGTGAAGACAGGGACCTGGGATAGAGGGGACTCACCACAAGAGAGCTGCAAAGGGAACTCTAGGAGAGCAAGTCCAGAAAGAACAGAGTGTGGAGGCCTTCAGTAGAGAAATGAAGTTGGTGGATTGTCTCAAATGTTGGGACATTTGGAAAATAATAGTAATGAGTACTTAGATACTATGGAGGATGTGAAAATATAAAGGAGAGGTACTTATTATTGGGCAATTATTACGATTCCAGAAAACTTACAAGTAGTACAAATAAGGAAACACAATCCAAAGTAAACATTTGTCTCTGCAGTGATGATTCTCTACAGAATTAAGTATGATAATGAAGTCTGCATTATCATAGTTCTAATCTTGTAGGCATGAAGTACTGAGAACCAAAAATTATATTATAAGTGTTTTGGAAGAATAGGGAGGGGTACTGAGCTGGGGGAGTGTTAGATAATTCTGCATCTACATTAAGTGGAGGTAATGCATTCAAGAAATATTTTTTAATAACTATTATGACTTAGGGGCTTCCCAGGTGGTGCTAGTGGTAACTAACTTGTTTTCCAACGCAGGAGATGTAGTAAGAGATGTGAGTTTGATCCCTGGGTTGGAAAGATCCCCTGGAGGAAGGCGTGGCAACCCGCTCAGGGATTCTTGTCTGGAGATCCCATGGACAGAAGAGCCTGGCAAGCTACAGTCCATAGGGTAGCAAAGAATTGGACACGACTAAAGTGACTTAGCACACATTATGCTGCTGCTGCTGCCATGAATAATGTCTAATATAATAAAATCCTCAAAGTGTATGATAAGCATATAATGGGGAAACAGAAGTGAATACCAGAGGAAACATACTTTAAAGGGGTTTCCTCTGGATAGCAGAGTGGACGTGGGGCTGCTTGGGGAAGGTAACCATTAGTTTTCTTGACTACTCTTTTAGTAGCATTTGAATTTTAAACTATGTGGTGCATTACTTTAAAAAAATGATTAATATACTGTCTTCCCTTATGGTTTTTACTAGTGGAATTAATATATTATGGATTGTATTTTTATATAAAGGGCATAATTGTGTTAAAATATTATGTTTGACATTTAGTGTGGTAGTAGCTATAGACTCAAAAGTCATACACAGTGAGGTTAAATTCCAGCTTTGACTGTCACTATGTGATCTGAAGCAAATTATGTAAACATTTTACTTTCAAATATTCTTTTTTTAAATACTCAAAATAGTCAATTATTTCTCTCTGAACAGTAAAACAATAATACAGATTGTGTTAGGTACAATTTGAATTCTTACAACAAATTATGAGGGCCGATTGCAGAATAGAGAAGGAAAGGAAGAAACACTTTCTGGAGCATTTGAAAGTAAAACTCATGGAAGGACAGAGATAATGCACTTATCTTACAAGGAAGCATCAACTTTCAGGAGCAATGAACATAGTCACTTAATGAGTTTTTCCTAGAATTGGGTCCTGCTGGATTTCAGTGGAACTGAGGTACCATTCATTTTTTTGAAATACATTTTTATTGGAGTATAGCTGCTTTAAAGTGTTGTTAGTTCTGCCGTAGAACAAAGTGAATCAGTTATTTGTACACATATATTCACTCTTTTTAATATTTCCTTCCCATTTACGTCACCACAGACTGTTGAGTAGAGTTCCCCGGAAAAAACAGTAGATTCTCATTAAGAGAGAAGGGAATGGCTACCTATTCCAGTATTCTTGCCTGGAGAATTCTGTGGCCAGAGGAGCCTGGTGGGCTACAGTCCACGGGGTTGCAAAGAGTTGGAAACACCTGAGTGACTAACACATACTGTATTAGCTCCAGGTTGATGTGCAGAAGTTTTAAGGCTTCCCCCAGGGTCCCAAAACTTACCCGTGGTGACTTGAAACTTGAACCTAATTCTGCTGTTTTAAAATCTGTATGCCCTTTCCTCTCCCTTGGTCTGTAAGCTTATAAAAATCCATACAATTGCAGGTCTGTGGCAATGTTGCAGCTGCAAACTACTGAGGTTTACTCTTCATTTCTGAGTATGAGGAGAGCATAGGAAAAACAAGGGAGAGAGATGCTACATAATATTAAATACTCTCCAGGACAGGCTTCAGAAAACAGTCAAATCCAGCTCACTACCTGTTTTTTTTTTTTCCATTTATTTTTATTAGTTGGAGACTAATTACTTTGCAGTAGTGGTTTTTGCCATACACTGACATGAATCAGCCATGGATTTACATGTGTTCCCCATCCTGAACCCCCTCCCACCTCCCTCCCCATCCCATCCCTCTGGGGATAAAGTTTCATTGGAGTGAAGCCATATTCATTCCTTTATGCTTCATTAATGTTGCTTTTGTGGTAGAATGACAGAGCTGAGAAGTGACCACAGAGATCCTAAGAAATATTTACTATCTCATCCTTCCTGTAAACACTTGCAAACCCCTGCTCTAGGAAACATGACTCAAGTTGCACAATTCACCCAAGGTCATACAAGTGAAAAGCAGAATTGATCCCAGAACCCAGGAGTTGTGACCGTCTGTTTATTTTGATTTCCAGCTGTCTTGCTGTAACTTATGTCCTTGTGGCACTTCATATTTTAAGTAAACTTAATTTAGTACATTAAGGTCAAGGAGGGATCTTATTGCTATATTTCCAGAATTTTTTTTAATTAGAAAAGCAATATATCTGTACCGTAGAAAATAAACATACAGATAAGCAAAATCAACTCATTTATTCTAATGACTGAAAATCTAAAATTGCTAGGTATGTTCCACTAGATATTTTTCTATGCATATATGCATTAACATATATGTGCATTAATATATGTTTCTTTTTTTTAGTAAAAATGAGCATACTATACATGTTGGTTTGTAACCTGGTTTGTTGTGCAGCATGAAAAGACACTGACTCACTTGCTCAGCAACAGCAATAATATTACCTGTGTTCATTTTGGTATTGAAGATAAGATAACCTGCATTATCTTAAACTTTATACCTTAAATTACTGGCAGTGAGGTAATAAACTTCTTAGTAACTAGTAAGAGTTAGAATTTTGAATTGTATTTCAATTTTTAAAAGAAAAGAGATAAACAAATTTTATCTAGAGAGTGACAGTAGATTTTAAAGATATCTTACATATCCCCTCAAATCGGAGTCTCCTAAAATGATAAGTAACAGAAAATCCACAAAAATGTATCATTACCAGCAATCAGAGTTCCTTATAAAACAGAATATTGTTACAAAGCAGAGATTTTGTTTCCTGCCTCTTGATGTGAACATCTTTTCTAATGAATAGAAAATAAGAATTTAAATTTTATTTCTGCAATTTTCTAGCTAGTTTATAAATGATTGTAGAATTTCTAGTTGGTTGCTAAAAATCTTACCACTAGTTTTATCAGCTCAGGAGAAGCTCAAAATTGCTGCTAATGACAACAAAGAGAATTATGAAGACAAATATATTTCCTTTGCAAGTGGGGAAAAAGCACTGAGACAAGGGGGATATATGATTGAGAAATAGTATATAAAAAGGTCGGTAGTAGAAATGGGAATTCATGGACGATATCTTGTTCTTAACTTATACACAATTGCCTTAAAACTATAATTGAATACCTGTGTTGAGGAAAACTGGAACACTGTTACCTGAAATTCTTAGGAGGTACTTTGTTTTCAGCGATCAAGAAATAAAAATCAGAAAATAGAAAGCTAAAATTTTTACATCTATTTCCAGTCAAAGGGACTAACAAAGTCATAGAGATGGGTCACTGGAATTGGGAGCACAGAGTATGTTTATACAGGTGGACTTTCCTGGAATGCAGTTGCTCCAGAGACTGGGTCCTTGTTGAATGAGCAATTAGTCTGGGTTCCCATTTGCACTATGAAAGATGTTTTACCTCCCAGGTGTGTTAATTTTTCTTCTAACGGGAGAGTTACCTGTAGCCTGGTAAGTTTGGTGCTTAATGTCAACACTAAGACACTTTTAGATTCATCATCATTACCATCACCACTTCAGTCATCACCATCTTCATCACCTTCACCAACATCATTGCCTCTGCCGTCAGTCCCTACCATCCTGGTTAATATTCATCATTAGTTTTCATCTTTACGTATAATGAACTATATTTATAGTCTTTATTATGCAAAGGCTTTATTTTATATCTTGTTAGGGACATTTCTCCATAAACAAATTCACTGAATTTAGTAAAAATGAAACTATTAAAATTTTTTTTGAAATATAAATCTATTTATTTTAATTGGAGGCTAATTACTTTACAATATTGTAGTGGTAAATGAAACTTTAAAATTTTTAGTTAACTGCTTTTTTCATTCAACTAGAATAAACTTTTTTATGTTTCGGTAATTAACCTTGCTTAGTTTTTCTGTTTTTTATTTTTTCCAGTTTTATTGAGATATGAATGACAAAGATTATATACATTTAAGTACATGTGAGTTTTTAGGTGTACAATGTGATGATTTGACATACATATATATTGTGAAATGATTACCACAATCAAGCCAATAAACATGTCCATTATCTCACATAGTTACCTTTTTTTTGTGCTGAGGGCACTTAAAATCTATTTTATTAGCAAATTTTAAGTGTGCATTTCAATATTATTAACTATAGGCACTATGGTGTACATATGATCCCCAGAACTTATTCATCTTATAATTGAAAATCTGTACCCTCATTTTCCCCATGCCCAACCCCTGGCAATGACCCTTCTTAGATTTAAAGGTAAAAAACAGTACTTAATGCTACACATGTCTGTTTAGTAAAATTTGTCCATTGTAACAAGATCCCCTGAGTTTTTATCAGTTAATAGTAGTTCATCTGCACCTTTTGTATTTGAAATCAGATTGGCTGCATCAAAATTAATCATCATTCATGTTTAATTTTTTTAGTATCTAAAATGTATTACTCCATTTTCTTCTTCTGTAAAGCATATTGTGAAAATGTCTGATGATCCTATAGCCTGCCAGACAGGAGATGCTGGAAGCCACTGATGTGAGATAAAGATGATTTTTGATGCAGAGGCAAGAAAGGAACTCATCAAGGCAGGCATACTCCCTAGAGCAACTCTGCAAGGGACTGAACTTTTGGCAGTAGCAATACCAGCATCCTTGTCAGCAGAGGAGAAGTAAAAGGGTGAAGTCTTTGGGGAATGAAGATAAGTTTCTATCAGCATAAAATAGATTGTTTTATCTATGAGACATTTTATGTAGTTTTTTTTGTAACCACGGATAAAAACTAAAACCCTACTATACGCTGCTTATAGAACACTCATTTCTGCTCTAAAGACACACACAGGCTCAAAGTGAAAGGGTGGAAGTAGATGCTCAAGCAAGTGGAAACCAAAAGACAGCAGGGATAGTCATATATATATCAGACAAAATGGAGCTCAACCAAAAATGATAACAAGAGACAGAAAGGTCATTACATAGTGATAGAGGGGTTATTACATCAAGAAGATATAATAACCAGTAATATATATTCACCCAACATCAGAGCACCTAAATTTTTTAAGCAAATACTAACAGATCTGAATGGACCATACAATAATAGTATGGGGTTTCAATACTTCCTTGGGAGCAATGAATAGGTTTTCCAGACATAAAATCAACATGAAAACATTGGAATGGAACTGTTCTTTGGACCAAGTGAACTTGATGTACACAGAACATTCCATCCAACAGCAGCATAATACACATTCTTCTCAAGTGCACCTAGAACATTCTTCAGAATATATCATATATGACACCAAACAAATCTTAGCAAAATTAACACTGAAATTATACAAACTATCTTTTATGAATACAATGGTATAAAACTAGAAATTAATAACAAGAGGAAAGTTCAAAACTCTAAAATATGTGCAAACTAAATAACATACTTCTGAGCAACTACGGATCAAAGAAAAAATCAAAAGATAAAAATTATCTTGAAACAAATGAAAATGGAAAGCAACATATCAAATCCCATGCTGCTGTTTAGTTGTTCAGTTGTGTCCAACTCCTTGTGACCCCCTGGACTGTAGCCCGCCAGGCTATTCTGTCCATGGGATTTTCCAGACAAGAATACTGGAGTGTGTTGCCATTTCCTTCTTCAGGGGATCTTCCCCACTTAGGGATCAAACCTGGGTCGCCTGCATTGCAGGCAGATTCTTTACCGACTGAGCCACCAGGGAAGCCAGTGGGACTCTGCAAAAACAATTGTGAGAAGACAGTTTATAGCAATAAATACATATATTAAGGAATTAGATCCATAAGAAGATGAATGGATAAAGTAGATGTGATATATATATGTATTTTTTTTGTATGTTTATATACACACAGTGGAATATTACTCAGCCATAAAAAGAATGAAATGCTACCATTTGCAGCAACATGGATGGACCTGGAGTGTATTATGTTTATTGAAATAAGTCAGACAAAAACAAGTACTCTATGTTATCCCTTATATGTGTAATCTAAGAAAACAAAACAACTGAATGCGTATAACAACACAGAAATAGATTCAAAACAGGTCTCTGAAACTGAAATAGACTCACATTCAGAGAACAAACTAGTGGTTACCCATGGAGAGAGGAAAGGGGGAGGGCAATATAGGAGTAGGAGATTGAGACATGAACTGCCACATAGAAAATAAATGTCATATAGATATGTTTTACAGCACAGGAAAATATGGCCATTATTTTGTGATAACTTTGAATGAAATATAATCTATAAAATATTGAATCACTGTTACATATCTGAAACTAATATAATGTAAATAGACTATATTTCAATAAAAAGGAATTAAAAAGATCTCAAATAAACAGCCTAATTGTACACTCAAAAGACTAGAAGAACAAATTAACCCCCAAATTAGCAGAGAGACTGTAATGATAAAGATCCATGTAGAAATTAATGATATAGAGACCAGTGAAAATAATCGAAAGGTTCAGTGAAACTAAGAGCTGGTTCTTTGAAAAAATAAGCAAAACTGACAAACCTTTAGCTAGGTTAATTTAGAAAAAAAGAGAGCAAACAAATAAATTAGAAATGAAAGCAAAGACATTGCAAATGATACTATGGAAATACATAGGACCCCAAAAGCATATTATTAGTGTCTGCCCCCAGGTGGCTAAGTGGTAAAGAATCCACCTGCCAATGCAGGAGACACAGGAGACAAGGGTTCAGTCTCTTGGTTGGGAAGGTCCCCTGGAGGAGGAAATGGTAACCCACTCCAGTATTCTTGCCTAGAAAATCCCATGGACAGGGGAGCCTGGCAGGCTGCAGTCCACGGGGTAACAGAAAGTCAGACATGACTGAGCAACTGAGTACACGTATGCTAAAAAACTAGGTGACACAGACAACATGGACAAATTCCTAGAAACTCACAACATAATAGCATATGCAAATCAGGAAATGAAATATATCACATTAATAGAATGAAAAATAAAAATTACATGCACATCAGTGTAGATGCAGAAAAAGTATTTGACAAAATAGAACATCCTTTCATGATAACATAATAAATTATGTATAGAATGACATGGTAAAGACAGTATATAACAAAATCACAGCTAACACACTCAGAGAAGAATAATTGAAAGATTTCCCTCTAATTTCAGGAACAAGAAAAGGATGCCTACTCTCACCATTCTTATTCAATACAGAACTGAAATCCTAGCTAGAACAATTGGGTAAGACAAAGAAATAAAAGACATTAAAATCAGAAAAGAAGTAAAAGTGTTGCTATTTGCAGATGATATGATTTTGTATATAGAAAATCCCAAAGAGTCAACCAACAAGTTTTTGAAACTAATCAACAATTTCAGTAAAGTTGCAGGATATTATGATATTAAATTAATATACAGAAACAAATGAATTTTGATACATACTTGAAAAATAAATAAAACTATCCCATTTACAATAGCATCAAAACAATAAAATATATGGAATAAGCTTCACCTAGGAAGTGAAAGATCTGTATAATGAAAACTACAAGACTCTGTTGAAAGGAATCAAAGACACGAAAGAAAAGATATACCATTGCATTCATGGGTTGGAAGAATTAGTAGTGTTAAGACGTTCATACCATCTATAGTCATCTATAGATTCAATAGAAGCCCTGTCAAAATTATAATGGCATTCTTCACATAGATAGAAAAAAATTCTAAAATTTCTATGGAAACACCAAAAGACCTCAAGTAGCCAAAGAAATCTTGAGAAAGAATAATTTCCTGATTGTTTCCTGATTTCAAAATACACTACAAAGTGATAGTGTGTACAGTATGGTTTTGGCATAAAAAATAGGCATATTGACCAATGCAAGGGAGCCCAGGATTAATCCCTTGCATACAAAGTCAGCTAATATTGCCGAGTGAGTAAGGGAGCCAATAGGGACAGGATGGTCTCCTCAAGAAGTGTTCCTGGGAAAACTGAATAAATACTGCAAAACAATGACATTGGCCCACTCTCTTACACATTTCACAAAAATTAATTTTAACTTTAAAAACTTAAAGAGAAGACCTAATAACATAAAACTTCTAGAAGAAAATATAGGGAAGAATCTCCTTGACATTGCTCTTGCAATGATTTTTTTCAGATTATGACACTAAAAGTATAAACAACAAAATCAAAAATAATAAAATGGGACTACATCAGACTTAAGAGCTTCTGCATAACGAAAGAAACAATTCTATGAGAGGTAGGGATTGGTTTGGGCCCTTGCTTGTACAACTCCAATGAACAACCAGAAGTCTGAGAGCTAATGCACATGTATGAGACATATTTGCAGACATTTTATCATGTGTAAATCTTCACCTGCCTTTTGATATTTCATGTATAATATATAATTTGTAAGTTAGAAAAAAATAGAAGAAGGAAGTCATTTTTCAGAGATTCAGGTTTGGGACAGGTAACAGTACTATACAAACAGAAAAACAAAATGGCCTTTTCTTTTTTCTTTCTGATTTTACTTTCTGCTTGTACTGAAGCATCAGGTAACATAGCTTCAGAGGAGTTCTGCTTAAGATACATTTGGGAATCAGGTTGCCATGGTAACTGTCTCTGAAATAACAAATCCCCTTAGAGTGTTCTGAGAAACTCCCCCCACCCCATATCTTCTTTGCACTTGTATCTCAAGGAGAGCCTATTTTAATTTCATTTTAATGAATTATCTTTCTTCATTTTCAACTTTTGTGTAGTGGGATTGCGATTCGTTAGGGTTACTCTGGGACGTGGAAAATTCTAAATGCATATCAGAAAGATAAAGCACCATTATTGCTAAGTCTTAGCTGAGGGTGAGCAGGTCCTCACTGAGGTATGTGCACAAACTCATAACCACACACTGGCCTGGGTGCAGTGCTTTTAGTAAGACTTTCCTGGAGGAAGACAGACTTCTGCCTTTGTGCTTTCATTTCATAACTTTTGTAAGAGGACTTCTGCTATTATCCCGGAACCAAAACTTCTCTAAGCCACTGGCACACTAAATCTCAAGTTTCCCCATATCAAGATTTATTTCTTGACTATGAAACCTGTCATCCTTAGTATATAAAAGCTCCTGGTAAGAGATGCAGAGTACAACTTGCCTCTTTAGTCTCTATTTGAATGAAATTCCTTTCTGAAAACTGTTTGAGAATGTGTACAATTTACAGTAGCCAAGCCTGATGTCTAGAGACAAATTGGTTGCTGTCAGTAACATACAATAAGCACGATGTCCTTGGCTCCTGTGAAGTTTGGAGTTGGAGAGACCAGAGTTTGTGTTAAGATTCTGAAACCTACAAGCTGTGTGCCCATTTCACCTTTAAAGTGAAGATTAACAGGTCTAGCCTATTAATAGGTTGTTATAGATGGGGAAACAGTGGAAACAATGTCAGATTTTATTTCTTGGGACTCCAAAATCACTGCAGATGGTGATTGCAGCCATGAAATTAAAAGATGTTTACTCCTTGGAAGGAAAGTTATGACCAACCTAGATAGCATATTAAAAAGCAGAGACATTACTTTGCCAACAAAGGTCCATCTAGTCAAGGCTATGGTTTTTCCAGTGGTCATGTATGGATGTGAGAGTTGGACTGTGAAGAAAGCTGAGCGCTATAAAATTGACGCTTTTGAACTGTGGTGTTGGAGAAGACTCTTGAGAGTCCCTTGGACTGCAAGGAGATCCAACCAGTCCATCCTAAAGATCAGTCCTGGGTGTTCATTGGAAGGACTGATGTTGAAGCTGAAGCTCCAATACTTTGGCCACCTCATGCGAAGAGTTGACTCACTGGAAAAGACCCTGATGCTGGGAGGGATTGGGGACAGGAGGAGAAGGGGATGACATAGGATGAGATGGCTGGATGGCATCACTGACTTGATGGGCATGAGTTTGAGTAAACTCCGGGAGTTGATGATTGACAGGGAGCCAGGCGTGCTGCAATTCATGGGGTTGCAAAGAGTCAGATGGACTTCCCTGGTGGCTCAGACGGTAAAAGCGTCTGCCTACAATGTGGGAGACCTGGGTTCGATCCCTGGGTCGGGAAGATCCCTGGAGAAGGAAATGGCAACCCACTCCAGTATTCTTGCCTGGAAAATCTCATGGACGGAGGAGCCTGGTGGGCTACAGTTCATGGGGCCGCAAAGAGTGGAACACGACTGAGCGACTTCACTTTCACTAAAGAGTCGGATATGACTGAGCGACTGAACTGAACTGATGAGGAATTAATGAGATAAAATTATTTGTGTGTTACTTTGGATCCTTCCTATGAGGTTTCTGGAACACAGTATAAGTGCCTAATGCAAAGTCTTAAGAATTATTTTTCCCACACTGCTTTGCTCTTCTTTGTTCTTAAAAAGATGTATCCTGAATAACAGAATAGGTCATTAAAAGCCTTGTCAAACATTGTCAGAGATGTAAACAAACATTTCTTCTTCCCTGGGGAAGGTGGTCTCTTGGAGCCGTAATCCCGAGGAGTCTCTTGTAATGAGGTCAACTGAGATCTCTGATCCAGAATAAAAGTCTTCAGTTTCCTGTTATCTATGGGCATAAGGAAAGGCTGCTACTTCATCCCTGGAAGCTAGATAGGAGGCTCAGGGCAAAACCACAGTCAGAGAACAAGTTCTTCTGCTCAGCAAGAGAAGCAAGATAAACTAGAGGTTTTGATCCTTAAAGTTGAGAAGCAGAAGCAGAAGCATCTGAACTCTGAATTTTCACTTTCTTTTCACCAGGGCATTTGAGTTGCATGAAAGAGATAGATGAGAGCCAGCAGAGCACAGAACTATGACTCCAAACTGAAGGGTGAGTGGGTGTCTGCCTGACCTGGTCTATCCTGTGGCAGAGAGGTTACAAGATCATGCTCTGAGCCAGACCACCTGAGTTCACCTTCTGTTACAACTGGGATTTATGCAAGTCACTTAAGTCCAGTGTCCTCATCAGTTACGTGGAGATAACTATAACGCTATGCAGCATTTAGAACAATACCTATCCCAAAGTTAGAGCCGTGTAAGTGTTCCTTTTCTTTTTCTTAAAGTTTATCGATAACTTTGCATTACGACTCCATTATTATTATTAGTGTGTGTGTGAATGCTCAGTCGTGTCTGACTCTTTGCAATCCCTGGACTGCAGTCCACCAGGCTCCTCTGTCCATGGAATTTCCCAGGCAAGAATACTGGAGTGGATTGCCATTTCCTGCTCCAGGGGATGTTCCTGACCCAGAGATGGAATCCATGTCTTCTGTATCTCCTGCATTGATAGGTGGATTCTTTACCACTGAGCAACCTGGGAAACCATCATTATTATTGTCATCACATAATCATTTCACAACCATTCCAACCAAAGACCCTGGGCACATGACTTCATCATCTTGCTCTGTGCAGTTTGAGACCCAAGGTGGAAGGTCTAGGCAGGGTTGAATAGCTTCCATGTCTCAAGAGCAACCCTAGAGAAGGGCCCCAGGTCTTACATACTTGACCAAGGGCTGTGGAGGGGAGGAAGTGCACAGAAGGGGTACAGGAAAAGGTGGCAGGATGAGTTCATGGGCTCTCTTTGGTTGTATCAGCCTTTACTCTGAAAGCAAATATCACCCACAGACAGTTACTAGGGTGGTTCATGGCATTTGGGGACCATGAAAACAGAGTAGGTATGAAGAAATGCCATCTTCCTGAAATTCAAAAATCTCTCAGTTCAAATGCCATTCTCAAGATGGACTTTTTTCCTCTCTTTCTCTGAACAAATCTTTTCCCCTCACAGATCTTCCTAGAGGAGAATGGCCGAAGCGAACACCTCCTCTGTGACAGAGTTCATCCTCGCAGGCTTAACAGATCAGCCAGAACTCCAGATCCCCCTCTTCTTCCTGTTTCTGTGTTTCTACATGGTCACTGTAGTGGGCAACCTGGGCTTGATAACCTTGATTGGACTGAATTCTCACCTTCATATTCCCATGTACTTTTTCCTCTTCAACTTGTCCTTCATAGATTTTAGTTTCTCTACTGCCATCGTCCCTAAAATGCTGACAAGTTTCATCTCAGAGAAGAACTTCATTTCCTATGCAGGGTGTATGACTCAGCTCTTTTTCTTCTGTTTCTTTGTCTTTTCTGAATCCTTCATCCTGTCCGCAATGGCATATGACCGTTATGTCGCCATCTGTAAGCCACTGGTGTACACGGTCACCATGTCTCCTCAGGTGTGTTTACTTCTTTTGTTGGGGGTCTATGGGATGGGAGTGTTTGGGGCTATGGCCCATACAGGAAATATAGTATTTCTGACTTTCTGTGGTAACAACCTTGTCAATCACTATATGTGTGACATCATTCCCCTCCTTGAGCTCTCCTGTAACAGCTCTTATGTAAATTTGCTGGTAGTCTTTACTGTTGTGACCATTGGCATTGGGGTGCCCATTGTTGCCATTTTTATCTCTTATGGTTTTATTCTTTCTAGCATTTTCCACATTAGCTCCACTGAGGGAAGGTCCAAGGCTTTGAGTACTTGCAGTTCCCACATACTTGCAGTCTCTCTTTTCTTTGGGTCAGGAGCTTTTATGTACCTCAAACCACCTTCTATTTTACCTCTTGATCAGGGAAAAGTGTCCTCCTTGTTCTATACCATTGTGGTGCCCATGTTCAATCCATTAATCTATAGCTTGAGGAATAAGGATGTCAAATTTGCCCTAAAGAAAACCTTGGATAGAATAACGTTGTCTTGAAGAAATATTAGAAATTGAGAAAAAGGATCCAATATTTTTCTATTGGAATGTTTGTTATTATTGTTGTTGTTATTTGGTGTGGACTTAAAAGTTCCAGTGCATCCGTTCTGTCCAATATATAAAGGAGATTTAACTTTTTTTCAAGTGGATTCATCCTCCCTCACCCTCATTTCCCCTCTTCCTTCTTTATTTTACAGAAGTAGTTGCTATATTATAGACTATTCAATGTTGAGTGGGACTTTGGAATCATTTAATCCAGTGCCAGTGTATAATACATCACACTTTGGAGACTCAGAAATGTATGTTACCCAAGAATATAGAACTACCTGGTGCCACAGCTGGGACTGAAATCTCAGCTTGAATCCCAACCTAGTTTGTTTTCTTTATGCCATGTTTTCTTGCCTAATGTCTTTCTTGGAATATTCTACTTTGCATGTTTGTTGACCTAGCACATTTAACTTATGAATATGTTCACAGTAATTTCATGCTACTTCTCACAGGATAATTTTAATATATCACATTTTGTAAGAGAGTAGGAGGTGAAAGATTTTGTTGAGTTGGTCTTGGCAAAACGACAAGATCAGTTCTGATGAATTTTGTAGTGTGTGAGTGGGAAGTATGTTAGATTTCAGATAAATGCAAGATGGGCACCTCTGACTTGGTAGGTGGAGCTCTAGGGACAAAGTTTAGTGAATGAGAACTTCCAGGTGAGAGAAATATAATTTGATGGGGTATAAAGATGTAGGGTAGAGGTATTTCAACACTCATGGGTCAGAATTTGGAGTTTCATTTCAAGGGGTACCTTGGTTGTAGTCTGAGTTAACTGGGAGCTGTACTATCCAATACAATAGCCACTAGCCATATACAGTATCCAGTACTTGAAATGTGATCATCCAAATTGAGCCATGGTTTAAGTGTAAAATACACACTGGAGCTTTGAATAATTAATATGAAAACTAATGTAAAATACCTCATTGACTGTCTTTTATATTGACTACATGCTGAATTGACACTTTTGATCTACTATGTTGAATAAAAATGCAATTAAAATGAATTTCTCTGTTTAGTTTTTTAACATATCTATCTACCAGAAAGTTTACAATTACACAGGTGGCTTGCATTTTATTTCTTTATTTCTTGTAATATTTCTATTGTCTGGAGGATGGGACAGAGAAGTAGATGGCTGTGGGTACACATTTAGTTATCAGGGCAGCACCAAGCTACTTTACTGCTTTTTAGAAGAGGCAATTGCTATTGCATTTTCAGGCACTGCTGATTGCCATCACATTCTAATGATGAGGCAAATGGGGAAGAGATGTTGATTTCAGGATAAATTTTCAAAAACACAGTATTATTGAATGGAAAATGTGTGTGTGTGTGTGTGTGTGTGTGTGTGTGTGTGCGTGCGCACCCATGCGTGCACTATGTCGCTTCAGTCATGTCTGACTCTTTGCAACCTCATAGGCTGTAACCTGCCAGGCTCCTCTGTCCATGGGATTCTCCAGGCAAGAATACTGGAATGGGCTGCCATTTCCTCCTCCAGGGAATCTTCTGGATCCAGAAGATTGGATCCAGTTGGGATCGAACCCAAATGTCTTAAGTCTCATGCACTGGCAGACAAGATCTTTACCACTAGTGACTTCTGGGAAGCCTGGCATATGGGAAAGAGATATTGATCTCAGGAAAAATTTTATAAATACACAGTATTATTAATGGAAAATATAGATTTATATAAAAAATTCAAAAAAGAAAAAAAATTTGGTTTAAACTCACTAAACTCATTAGTGGTAAAATATCTTTGAGAACAACGAAAAGTGAAGTGCTAGGGAAATATTTTTACTTATAAATTTTCCCTTTTGGAAAGTTATTGTATTAGGAAATAAGGGAAGTTTGGATAAAACTTAGTTTTGCCCTTTGATTCTGCCCAATGTTGCTGCAATGAGAAGAATAAACATACAGAGGAGGACTGTACTTCAGATGAGATTGAATAGTTCTTTGAATTCAGGAGACCTAGAATTTAGGAATGGGATTGGTATTTTGGGGTATGCAGTACAAAGGAGTTAATGAAAGAAAACAGAAACCTTCACAAAAATTTTTGTAATTAACTTTCATATAGTAAAGTGCACAAATCATGTGTATAACTCATTGAACTTTTGCATATGTATATGTAACCACAACCTTATTCAAGATCTAAAACATTTCCAACCACATTAGAAAGTTTCCTCTTTCTCCTTTCCAGTAAAACTGTTTACACTGCTATCAATAATGTGCAAAAGTTTCAGTTTCTCTACATCCTCATTAATACTCAACATTTTTATTTATCCTTTCAGGTCTTGTAGCAGAATGCCTTTTAATTGTAGTTTTCATTTTCCTGATGGGTAATGAGGTTGAGCATCTCTTAATATTTTTATTGGCTATTTGGATATCTTCTGCAAAGTAATTATTCAAGTATTTTTCCCACTTGAAAATCAGAATTTTTAGTTGTTTTCTTATTACTTTAAAGAATTTTAAAAATTCTACATACAAGCCCATATATTTGCATGTGTGCTTATATATGTACATGCATGTATAACATATGTGTATATACAGGTAATATACATGTATATGTACATATAAACATATTTTTATGTCTGCCTGTACCTCCATCTCTCTCTATTATCTATCTTCTCTCAGACTATGTCTCACTTATTCTTAATGGTATCTTTTGATTGCAGATGTTCTTATTTTTCATGGTTTGATTTATCAGCTTTGCATCTAATGGTTAGTGCTGTGTCTTATTTAAGAGTTACTTTACTGCTCTTCCTGAGGCCAGAGGAAGAGGAATGCAAAAAGTTATGAGTGAGAAAGAAGACGTAACAAACCCCTGGTGGGTTTGTCTCTGTCACCATTTTGGGTCCCTTGATCTTCTGGCTCTACCCTATGCTTACACTATCTCTGCTTCTATTTGATTGATGCTTTGCAGGGGTGGAGCACTTGGGGCATGAAAGTGCAGTATTATAAGTATTTTCAATTTAGTAAACATGTATTTATTTTTTATGCTTTAAAAGGGGTTTTAAGAAGCTGTAATTAGCACACAATTTAAACAAATTAAATTAGCACACAATTTAAACAAATGTTTAAAATGTAATTCTGATACATGTTGACATATGTCTACACTCATGAAACCATCACCACAGTCTTGTCCCTTTGGGAACTCTTCCATTCCGCCCATTCTTTCTAGGTAACCACTGATCTGTTTTCTTTCTTTCATTTTCATTCTCAAGATTTTCTAAAAGTGTAATTATACCATATGTGTTCATTTTTGTCTGGTCTATGCCACTTGGTTTAAGTATTTTGAGATTCTTCCATGTTGTTACATCTATTAATAATTCATTATTTTTTGTTGTTGAGTAGTGAGTCACTGAGTGAATGACTATATTACTAATTACCACTGCTACTACTAGTAGTATATATGGAAACACTACTACCATTTGTTTGTTTCCCCTGTTGATAGCCATTTGGGTTGTGTCCAGTTTTGGGGCTACTACAAACAAAATTCTTGTGAACATCCATGTATGTGTCTTTGTATGGACATAATCTTTCATCTTTCTTGAGTAATACACAGGAGTGGAACAGTGAGGTATGTCAGGTATATGTTTAATTTTTCAAAAACTTGCCAAACAGTTTTCCAAAGTGGTTGTGAGGTTTTACACTCTCAGGAGTAGTGTTTAAGATTTTCTATTCCTGCACTTCCTCACCATACTTGGTATGGCCCACTTTTTAATTGAAAAGATTTTTAATAGGTGTGTCATGGTATCTCAATGTGGTTTTAGTTTGCATTTCCCTAGTGACTAAATGATGATGAGCATCTTTTCATGTGGTCATGTGTCATCCACCTGTCTTCTTTGGTGAAATGTCTATCTAACTTTTTGCCCCATTTTAAAAAAAGTAGCTTATTTACTTTTTCTCGTTGAGATGTCAAGGTTCTTTATATATTTTGAATTCTAGTCTTTTGCTAAACATAAGATTTCTAAGTGGTCTATGGTTTGCCTTTTCATTCTTACAGAAGATCTTAATTTTGATTGGGATTGTATTCAATCTGTGGGTCTTTTGGGGGAGAACTGACATTTACTTTCCCCTCAGCAATAAATGGAGGACTCACTTTCCTACAGTCTCTGTAACATAGTATATGCTCAAAATTTTTCAACTTTTCCAACCTGATATGTGCAAAATAGTTTTTAAGCATTGTTATAATTTGGATTTCTCTTATAAATAGAAACATTGGAGATGTTTTCAGGTATTTAATGGCTATTGGTATTCTTATATGGATGATCTTCTTACAGCTTTCTCCCACTTTTCTGCTGGATATTGATTTTCCTAATTTTTAGGAGAACTGTATATTGACTATATTAGTTTTTTGTCTGAGATATAAGTTGCATATATTTCCTGTCTATTTTGTGATTTGGCTTTTGACTTTCCTTAGGATATAAAATTTTTAAAGGTTTTAATTTTTTATTATTTCTCATATTTTAATCATCATTATAAATGCTTTCTTTCCTCTTAGGTTATAAGGAAATTCACTAATCTTTTCATAATGTTTGCATGCTTTTTAAAAATCTGAATGTCTGATCTTTTTAGAAATTGTACCAGTGTATGGTGTGAGGAATGGATCTAACTTTATCTTTTTCCATATGGCTATCCAGTTGTTCTATCACCATTTATAAAAAAAAGTCCTTCGTTTCCCTGCTGACTTGAGCTGTTGCCTTCACTACATACTAAGTTTTATAGGCTTTTGAGATATTTCTGTATTTTCCATTCTGCTTTATTGGTCTGTAAGTCTATTCATAAGCCAATACCGCACTGCTTTAATTATAGAAGCTTCACAACATTTTCCCATCTTGAAGCTACCTTCCACGTATTGTTGTTAGTTTTTTTAGGGTTTTCCTGGATATTCATTTTAAGCCATAACTTTTATAATTAATCTGTCTAATTCTAGAAAAAACTGATGGCATATTTATTTACTGCATCTTAAACTTATAAGTAAACTTAGGGAGGGTTGGCATTTTTGGATATTCAGACTTTTCACCACGACGCGAGGTATGCCTTCCCATTTTCTTCAGGTCGACTTTAGTAACATTTAGGAATGTTTTGTCGGAGAAGGCAAGGGCACCCCACTCCAGTACTCTTGCCTGGAGAATCCCATGGACAGAGGAGCCTGGTAGGCTGCAGTCCATGAGGTCGCCAAGAGTCAGACACGACTGAGCGACTTTACTCTCACTTTTCACTTTCTTGCATTGGAGAAGGAAATGGCAACCCACTCCAGTATTCTTGCCTGGAGAATCCCAGGGACGGGGGAGCCTGGTGGGCCGCCGTCTGTGGGGTCACACAGAGTCAGACACGACTGAAGTGACTTAGCAGCAGCAGGAATGTTTTGTAATTTTCCTCATTTATGTTTGAACATCTCTAATTAGATTTATGCTTAGGAATTCTATTTTGTTATTATAACAAGGGTTCTAGCTTTCACATAATATTCTGATTAGTGTTTATATATGTGAATTCTACTGAATTATATGTTAACTTTATACTTTAATATAATCGTTTTTTGTAGAAGTTTTTCCAGGAATTCCCCTCAGATTTTCCCATTAATGCTGATTAAATTTCTATAAATAGAGATAATTTTGGCTGTTTCCTTTTAAGTCTTAGCCTCTAATTCCTTTCCCATTTATAATTGCATTCTAATACTTTTAATACAATATTAAGTAATAGTGGAGACTGTAGGCATCTTGGTTCTACTCCTAGTTCTAATTAGAGATGTCTCAAGGGTTTCAAATTAAGTTGCTGGCTTTTGATCTGAGTTTTACATATTTTTTCATCTTATAGAGGTATCATTCTGTAAAAATACTTTAAAAGCATGAGTGGATGTTGTATTTTGTCAATTGCTTTTCATCTTCTTTGGGATTTTATTCTCTCAAAATTTCCTCATCTTTTTTTATATCTTTAATATCTCCAATCTCTATAGACTTCTATTGCTGAATATATGCAATCCTACTTTACCTTTAAAAACTCCCTTAATTAAAAAAAAAAAAACTTCCTTTGATACTCATTCTCTTCTGCCTTTTCTCTCCACATTCAGTCTCAACAATATATATTTTAAAAAATGTTATATAGTCCTCCAATGTCTCCCTTTGTAACCCAGTGCCAGAATGTAACACTTCTGTTCAGATGCACTTGTATTTTAAAATCTAATTTTTCCTTGCCGGTGAAAACTTCACATCTGGTTTTCAGGGCATTCTTAGACCCTAGGTTTAGCTCCTATCTATGTGCCTTGATTACTGTCCTGAAATTTAGGCAAGAGACCACCAGGTGTAAGGATTCACTATCCGACTTGAATTTGAAGGTGTTATGACCACTCCAATTTTTCAATAGGTATGAAGTTTCAGTTTGGCATGATGAATAAATTCCAGAGACCTGTTGTACAATACTGTACCTATAATTAACAATGCTGTATCACACACTTAAAAATTTAAGAGGGCAGACCTCATGTTAAGTGATCTTACCACAATCAAAACAAAACAACTAAGATACAAAAACAAGAAACATAACATAAAAAAACCTCACTACATTCCATGTCATTTTATGAACAAATACATAGCATTATTTATGAAAATAAATTCTAGAAAAAAATGCACCATCATTCAGTTAACACCATGTTTTAAAGGAAACTTTTTACAGCAACTGGGTATAATTTTTCAATACTTCTTCAAATGCAGAAATGACGGGATTATGGAATAATTATTGAATAAAAGCATGAATCATTCATATAGTGAACTTCTACCTTAGCCAAAATAATAAAGGATATGTACTTGGATTCTTGGCCTCCAAAAATGAGGTATCTTTAGAAAAATGTCACCATGGCTATGTGTGATTCTTCCCTGCTGTCTCTACACGGCACATTACTGCTTCCATGGAGTTAATGGTAATACAGCATTTACTTCTCTCACAGATTTTAAACCATTTTAAGGCAGATTTCATTGTTACTTGATAAGGCAAAATCTTTGGTAGCTTTGAAGTGTCTGAACAATTTTACTGAGAAAGGTAATGTGGTGAGGGGCTTTGTAGGTTAAGTGTGTTAGGACCCTAACCAACCCACATATTGTGTTACTGAAATTTGCCATTATTGCTGAGAATCAGCATAGGGATTTCCAACTAGAGTCAACTTTGCATCCCATCTATGGCTCTGGAAGAGGGTCTTCCGCTTCTCTTCTTGGATAGCGGGTATAGAAATTCTGGACAGAAGTCTAAATGAGCACTGTTTGTGAAAACTACATTTTTTTGTTTCTTTTGCAGATACTTCTCCTAGGAGAGCACCTGAGGGACGCGTCTTTGGGTTCCAGCCAGACCTTGATATGTATATACATGTAAAAGAAGCCCCCCTTTAAATATCATGCTATGATCTCAGTGTCATGGACAGATGATGTGTCTTTTCTACAAATGGAGGGAACTATCTGGGCAAAGCCTTGATGTGAAACCATGGTCTTTGGCTCAGAATTGATTCCAGGATAATGCAGGCATTAATTTTCTGGACATCACAGGAAAAAGAAGTATACAGGCTTAGGGCACTCCTCTTCCTACACCATGCAAGCCTTTTTCCTTTCAGGGAGAGTAGACTGTAGGATTCTGTACTGCTAACACTAAGCTGAACAAGGGTGAGTGGTTGCATGGCAGCATCCTATGTCTCTCTTCGTCCTTGTTTCTGACATGAAGCCCTGAAATCCGAGGGTTTGGGAACTACTTCTTGCTCTAATTTTGTTCTGGGGTGAGGGGGTGACTGAAATGATGGAGTCAGAGATCGTGATATCTCTAGGTCTCTTTCCAGTTCTCATCCCTTCTTCAAGATGTGTTTCCTAAGCAACCTGGGAAATACTGAACCTCTCTGAGATGCTGCACCTCTGTCTATGCTGTGAGGATGGGCTTCCAGTGCACACTCCAGTTGTAGCTCACCCTGAGTCCCTGGCCTCCCTGAGCTACCGACTGTTGGGACATTTTTCAAACAGGGGGTTGTATTCACAAATGTAGAAAGACACAGGAAGGCATCCTCCTATGTTAAGACTAGTCATTCTTCTGTTATGACAGTAGAAATTCTCATCTCTGAGTTATGGAATGTTGGCCTGTAAAGAGATTTTTTCCTCCTACTTACAGAAATGACTTCCCTGAAGAGATAGGCTCTGGGAAATGTATCTACTGTGACTAATTTTACATATTTCACAAATGGACAACAACTCCACCCCACACTCTTCTCCTTGTTCCTAGAGCTTGGGTCACTTTTACTGGGCTGGATACTCTCTTCAACATTCTCATGAGCTCATCTTAGATCTCTCCTATCTTTTTTGTCATTTCCCTTAAAATGATAATGAATTCTGCATCAGAGAGTTCATTATCACTAACTTGACGTGCAAGATTCTATTCTGTTCTTCTACTTCTCTGTCATTAGTGATCACTGTCTTATTACTTGCGGCCTGGGGCCACCATAGAATATGTGTCCCTCAGATCTGCTCTCGGCTGATAGTTGGTTTGTATCAGGTTAGATCCTAGTGGGGTAATACCCCACTCAGTGATAAAGGGACCAAACACCATCAACCACTGCACGTGCTGTTAAGCTGCTTCTCATCAGCATCTCTTTTATCGGCACTTCTTTCACAAGCTGGTGGATTCTGTAGTCATGAGCATCAGACTGACCATCTTCATCTCTCATGTATTTGTGGTTTCCACCAGCCTCCATTTTCTCTATCCTGAGGCAGAGACAAAAGCTGTTTTTATTTTCTCTGAATCAAGGAAATGTTGTTAAAACCTCATCCAGATGTCTCTAGTGTTCTTGTCTACTCCAACAACCCACAGGACAGAGTGACAGGGGTGAGCCAAAGACTATGGTCGACAACTGCACATCTCTGTGCCTCTCTTTCCTCACACAAAACATGGCAGAGTTGAGTGCCCTGTCCCTTCTTGGAATTCAGGAACGTTATTGAAAGTAAGAAGTGCTGGTGAATTGTTCTAGAGCAGTGCCCACCTTTTCTCTTCTTGAAGTGACATATGGTTTGGGAAAGCAGGCTCCTCAAATAGATCTGGTTTTATGTATTTGCCTAATGACCTAGGTTCCTATAAACAGGGTTGGTCACTGACCAATACATGCAAACAGCTGGGCTGAAGGAGAATAGTCTCTGAGAAACTGTATTCTTTACGTTTCAAGTTACTTTTTCAAGACGATTTGAAAAGTACATATTTCAACAGTAAAGCGGTTCTGAGCTATATTTATGGAACTTTGGAAGCAAGAATTTAACATACAACTGTGCGCATATGTAAAATAAGTAATTATATGTTTATTCACAAGAGGCAACCTGGTTTGAGCAATTATTGCTCTTCTCTGCAAATGGCCAAATTCTCTCTGGCCCAAAGCAGATGATTCCTCGAAAATGGGTACCTGTCCCTCCATGCCCTAGGAGAGTAAAGAATGGGAAGAAACTTTTCTCTTTATCCAAATACTGTATTTCTCTTCGCTAAGGGAGAGAAGTGACTGATGAAGCTGCGAAACTGAACTGCGAATGAATGGCCCAGTCCCCTTTGGGCCTCTTTAAAGGACTGGCCTGTCCCCTGGGCCAAGACTTGTCTCCTCCTTCATGTGTTGCTTCCCAGGTGTTGCTAGTGGTAAAGAACATGCCTACCAGTGCAGGCAGATGTAAGAGACAAGGGTTTGAACCCTGGGTCAGGAAGATCCCCTGGAGGAGGGCATGGCAACCCACTCCAGTATTCTTGCCTGGAGAATCCCATGAACAGAGGAGCCTGGAGGACTACAGTCCATAGGCTGTATGGGTCTATGACTACAGTCCATGGGCTGGACTCTTTGTATCCGCAAAGAGTTGGACACAACTTAGAGACACAGCAAGCATCACCTGTCCCTTAATAGGGAAGGCCTGATGTTGTCCATCTTTCCTGTGCCTGGGTTCATCAGGCTTATCTAGGGAAGGCAACGAGGGAATTAGAGAAACTCTCCTTGGCTGCAGAACTAAGCTGTGTCCTCTAGTTAACTTTACTAGTATGAAGCTGATCTTTTGATTTCCCTTCTGTGAGGCTCCTGTGTCTCATTTCTCAGTTCTCTGCTGAACGTGCAAAGAGTGGGAAGAGTGATTATCATTCTTTACAACTCCAACAATCTCCCTGTCATATACTCAGTGATTCAGCCCAAACTATCACTTGCCTTTGTCCAGACATACGCATATTTTCATATGCAAGGCTTTATTGGGCTTCCAGTTTTTGGTTTTCTTCAGTTGGTCTGCCTGTGATGCCCTCCTCCAACCTCTGCTGTGAACCCTCTCATTATTCAGGACTCATAGCAATACATTTCTAGTATATTGTAAGCTTGATAACACATTTTCTTAGCAACAATATAATAGTTACATATAGTGAGACATGGTTTCAGGGTGATGATTTATTTTATTTTATTTTTTTCAGGGTGATGATTTAAAGTAAAATAAATTTAAAATGTGGCCATTAATTTGCTATAAAGACAAAAGCATACCATGTACTAAAATATATAATTCTTTTCCAACAAAAACCAAACCTTAACTTTATGCAATGAATTGATTACCTAAGGGGACTCAACAGGTTATAAAGTGCAATTAGGTGGCACATGAAAAATAGACCTCTATGACTAGATATTCAAAATGGTGTTCATAGACTTATGACTGCCAAGACGGGGTGGTGGGGGAAGGAAGAACTGGGAGTCTGGGGTTAGCAGAGGCAAATTGTTATAGATATGATGGCTAAACAACCAAGTTTTACTGTATAGCAAGAAGGCTGTATTCTATATCCTGTGATGAACCATAATGGAAAAGAATATGAAAAAGAATATATATATATGTATACATATACATACACATGTGTGTGTATGTATATATATATTTAAATATTTAACAGCTGAATTTAGTAAAGGCAAAGGAACCAGAGATCAAATTGCCAACATCTGCTGGATCATTAAAAAAGCAAGAGAGTTCCTGAAAAACATCTATTTCTGCTTTATTGACTATGCCAAATCCTTTGACTGTGTGAATCACACAATAAACTGTGGAAAATTCTGAAAGAGATGGGAATACCAGGCCACCTGACCTGTCTCTTGAGAAATCTGTTTGTAGGTCAGGAAGCAAATTAGAACTGGACATGGAACAACAGACTGGTTCCAAATAGGAAAAGGAGTACGTCAAGGCTGTATATTGTCACCCTGCTTAATTAACTTATATGCAGAGTACATCATGAGAAACACTGGGCTGAATGAAGCACAAGCTGGAATCAAGATTGCAGGGAGAAATATCAATAACCTCAGATATGCAGATGACACCACCTTTATGGCAGAAAGTGAAGAAGAACTAAAGAGCCTCTTGATGAAAGTGAAAGAGGAGAGTGAAAAAGTTGGCTTAAAGCTCAACATTCAGAAAACTAAGATCATGGCATCCAGTCCCATCACTTCATGGCAAATAGATGGGGAAACAGTGGAAACAGTGGCTGACTATTTTTTTAGGCTCCAAAATCACTGCAGATGGTGATTGTAGCCATGAAATTAAAACATGCTTACTCCTTGGAAGGAAAGTTATGACCAACCTAGATAGCATATTAAAAAGCAGAGACATTACTTTGCCAACAAAGGTCAGCTAGTCAAAGCTATGGTTTTTCCAGTGGTCATGTATGGATGTGAGAGTTGGACTATAAAGAAAGGTGAGTCCCGAAGAATTGACGCTTTTGAACTGTGGTGTTGGAGAAGACTCTTGAGAGTCCCTTGGACTGCAAGGAGATCCAACCAGTCCATCCTAAAGGAGATCAGTCCTGGGTGTTCATTGGAAGGATTGATGTTGAAGCTGAGACTTCAACACTTTGGCCTCCTGATGCGAAGAGCTGACTCATTTGAAAAGAGCCTGATGCTGGGAAAGATTGAAGGCAGGAAAAGAAGGGAACGACAGAGGATGAGATGGTTGGATGGCATCACTGACTCAATGGACATGAGTTTGGGTAAACTGCGGGAGTTGGTTATGGACAGGGAGGCCTGGTGTGCTGCAGTCCACGGGGTCCCAAAGAGTCAGACACAGCTGAGTGACTGAATTGAACTGAACTGAAATATTTAACTCAGTCACTTTGCTGTATAGCAGAAATGAAATACAACATTGTAAATCAACTATACTTCAATAAAATTTTTGGAAAGAGATTAATGGATAATAAAACAGAAAATTCCTTCTCATAAAAAAAATAAAATCAAGTTCTTAATACTGACCACTTAAAACATAAGTGCTATGCTTGCTATATGCTAAATAAGCATTCGAATAAGAGTAAAGTCATCATTTTTAATACACATTAAAAAGAACTTGGAGGTGAATAGATAGCCTGCATTATTTTATACATTTGCTCCGATAACAGTATTCCCATCTATAGGGGCATATTCCTAAGCAGCCACAGTGAAATCTTTAGTCACTGAGTGGTCACTGTATGCTAGGCATTGTCCATGAACCAGGATAGTGATCTCTTCACCCACCTGACAGTGAGCTAAGTGAGTTTCTAGCCCCTATCTCACTGTATTTTTGATGGGACCAAACTTGTTACCTCCTACATTAGTCCAGGTCCTTTGTGAAGCAAGATGCCAAGACAAGGTTAAATGTGTAACATCTGTCAGGGCATATGAGGCAGGAGCTAGTGGAAGCTGGGGGAGATATTAGACTGGTGAGGTTGATGGTAAGGCACAGAGAATTCTTCAGCCAAATCCCATGGGAGGGGTCCCATATCTAGCAATAACATGCTTGCTTAAAAAATCCCTGTTCTTTTCAGTCATTTTAGCTGGGAGCAGCTAAAATGTGGGAACACGGCATTAGTACTAATGTAGTGATGATCAATTTCAGAGTGCAGAGACAGGGCTGATTGGCTGTTCACACTTCCTGAAGCAGTAGATCTGAGATGTGAATGTTCATATCACCACAAGGAACTCAAATACAAAATATGCTTCGGGACTTCCCTGGTGTCCCAGTAGCTAAGACTCTAAGCTCCCAAAGCAGGGGGCCCAGGTTTGATCCCTGGGCAAGGAACAAGGTCTGTCACCCTGCAAATAATGATCCCATGTGCTGCAACTAAGACCCGGCAAAGCCAAATAAATACATAAATTAAAAAAAAAATACAATGTTTATTTCACTAAAAATTATTTTAAAAGATAATTCACTGTTTAAAGCAAAAAAAAAAATGAGAACAATGTGCTATGGTGTTTATTACATATGATGAAATAAAAAATATGACAGTGATCACAAAAGGATGGAAAGGAAAATGAAAGTATACTTTTTAAAGGTTTTTAATATTTACAGAGTTATAAGCTTTTATTTAAAGATAGATTTTGGTAAGATAAAGTAACATATTGTCATCATTATTAGAAACCACTATTAAAATGTGATACAGTTAATAAGCCAACAGAGGAGATAGAAAGTTCTCAGGGCTCCCCAGGCAGCACAGTGGTATAGGACCCGCCTGCCAATGCAGGAGACACAGGGTCAGGAAGATCCCCTGGAGGAGGAAATGGCAACCTACTTCGGTATTCTTGCCTGGAGAATCCTATGGCTAGAGGATCCTGGTAGTCTACAGTCCATGGGTGCTGCAGGGTTGGACACGACTGAGTACATGGCACACTCAGATAATTTGAAGAAGGCAGGAAAAGATGGGAGGAAAGGAACAAAGATCAGATGGGATGAGAAGAAAACAAACAGCAAGACTGTGGGTTTAATTCAATAAATACCCTGAATATAAATAGTCTAAACACGCCAATTAGAAGACAGGAAAAGTTGCACTGGATAAAGAAAAATTTAAAATTCTATTATATGCAGTTTAAATAAATCACATTTCAAATGAAAATGAGATATTTTCTTAAAGCAGAGGATGGACAAAGATATGCTGTGTAAGAATTAATGATAAGAAATCTGAAAGAGCTATACATTTCTGATACAGTATACTTTAGGACTTGCAATATCAACAAACATAATGAGTATATTTCACAGTAATTCAAGTATAAAGCAATAAGAACACGTAATTCTAAATGTATTATACAGAACACATTTAACACCACCTAATAACAGACCTTCAAATACATAAAGCAAATACTGACAGAATGGAAAGGAGATACAGAAAAATTCACAGTTAAAGTTGGAGGTTCAATGCTCCCCTTTCAGTAATTGATAAATCGAGTAGAGAGAAAATCATTATAGACAAGAAGACATGAATAGCTATCAAATGACAGGAACAAAATGACATTCATGCAACATTCCACTCAACAACAGAATAAAGAATTTTTTTTTTTTGCTTTTATTTATTTATTTATTTTTTATATATATCAAAATTATTTTTTTTAATTAGTTGGAGGCTAATTACTTCACAACATTTCAGTGGGTTTTGTCATACATTGATATGAATCAGCCATAGAGTTACACGTATTCCCCATCCCGATCCCCCCTCCCACCTCCCTCTCCACCAGATTCCTCTGGGTCTTCCCAGCATACTAACACATATATATAGAATTTAGAAATATGGTAACGATAACCCTATATGCAAAACAGAAAAAGAGACACAGAAGTACAGAATTTCTTTCAAGTGTCAATGGACAACTCACCAAGATCAACCATATGCTAGGACATTAAACTAGCTTCAACAAGTTTGGAAGAACTGAAAGCATACGGAGTATATTCTCTGACTACTGTGTAATTAAATTTTAGAAACTAAGAACAAATCACTGCAAAAATTGTGGTAAGAGATAAGATCATGGAAGAACAGGATTTAGTATCTCTATGGTTTGGAAGAGAAGGAAAGAGAAGAAAGAAGCACAAATTAAAACTAACTAAAAATTTGAACCTGGGAACCACGAGCAGGATAGCAGAAATGTAGAAATAAGGAGTGGAGAGGATAAGGAGCTAGATTTTAAACTAGATGATAAAATGTTGGCAAAAATCTTCAAAAGGAAATGGTAAGTAAAAAAAAAATTGGCGATGGAGAAGCAGAGCTTGCGAGAAAGGGGTCAAAATACAAATTAGGATACTCTGATTACAGAGGAATGGTGAACTGTTCCAGGCAGAAATACTTAAGGACAGAAGAATCAAAGGCTGAGTAAATATTTCTTGAATTCATGAATTCACAGAAGCCAAAAAATAAAAGAAAAAAGAGAATTTCTCTCTCTTTTTGAGAATTAATGTGTGAGAATTAACGTGAGAATTAATGACTGTTTCTGTGAGAATTAATGACCATTTCTGTGCATCCAAGGGGAAGAAGGAGAAATGAAAATGAATTTAAAATTGAACTCTTGCATTCCAATTTACTTCTTCTGTATAACTGTTAATCTATCCATTGTCCTTAAATGTTTGGAAGAATCCAGTATTAAAGCCTGGAATTTCCTTTGTAGGAAGGATTTTCATAACAAATTAAATTCTTTAATAGATTTAATACTATTCAGACTTCTGTTTCTTCTTTTCTAAGTTTTACTAATTTCTATCTTTTAAAGATATTCCAGTTCCTCTAAGTGAACAACTTTCACAATATTTCTTTACATTTGAGGATTAATGAATGTGTATTGTACATTCTCCGAGTGAGTATGTTATAATCCATGTCTTATATAATATTTTAGTGTTAGCAGCAGATTGACAAGGAATGTATTATACAGAGATTCAAGTTGTGGAAAAGAGTTCTGTGACAAAAGTAACTTGATCAAGAATATTTATTTCTATGTTTCTCTCTGCTTGTACTGGAACGAGTGAATGGCGAAAATGACTTTAGAGAAGTCCTGATTCACTTGAAATAAAACCTTTATGCATTTAAAATAAAATTCCCATGGAAACTGTCTCTGAAGTTACAAAAACCTCAGAAGAATTTTTCCTAGTGTTGCATGCCTTTCCATGCCTGCAAGAACTCTCTAAAATTCCTAGAGGAAAGTGAACGTTTAATGAACCCCTAAGGTCTTCTTTGCCCTTGAGTCTTAAGAAGAGCTTATTTTTGGTGCTTATTTTTACTTCTTGATAATGGATTATTTTCTGTATTTCTTAAACAAGTGAAGTGGGATTGAGAACAGGAACTGGGGTTCTTTTGAGTCACTCTGGGCTGTAGACAATTCTCAGTGTAAATAAGATGGACGAGACCCCATCACTGCTGTCTCAGCAAGTCTTCATTGATATATGTGCACATATATCAATACTCACAGTGGTTTTAGTTGGACTTGCTTGGAGAAAAGTGGACTTCTGCTTTTATGTTTTGATTTCATAACTTCCCCAAGAGCATTCTAGCCTTTAACTTGGACCCCAAATATAACTAATCTGCAGACTTCCCCAGTAGAAATTTAATTTTTTGGATAGAAAATCTATGATTTTTAATATTTAAAAGTCCCTGGCAAAGCATATAGAATGCTAATTGGTACTCAAAATGTTATTAGGCTTTATATTTGTTTCAGTTAAAAATCTACATTGTGTGATTGTCATTGTCTGAAACTGCAGCAAGGTCTTTAGCCCCTCTATCCTGTTACTATGATCAGGATTTTCTCCCTCACAGCCAGCAATCTGGGTTAAAATACTGCATTTAAAGTGCAGGTCATAAGCGTGATGCCTAGGTTGGAAAGGTGCTACATTAAACCATGAACACATCATGTTTTGTTAGAGTAACTGTTCGTATCAAGAGAAGTTTTTTAGGTGTCTTTCAAATTATCACTAAAATGTCAGATTTATCTATTTAAAGTTGAAATCTGTAGCCTTTTTCTTTTCTATTCCATTCCCTTACTTTCCTTTTCTTCATCACAATCCTCATGTTACTTTTTACCTCTTTCTTTCATGTATTTTTTTATCTTCTGCAATTTGAATGAAAGCTCCAAGAGGGCAAGAATCCTTTTTTGGTTTTGCTTCTTCACTGAAGAATCGCCAGGTCTTAGAGGGCTTCAGAGACAGAATATATATATATTCAGTAAGTACTTGCTGAATAAATGCTGTTTTTGTTCAAAATCTTTCATCTCCCCTTTATCTGACAGATTGGCTGCAGAGGCTGTTCTCTGCTTTTAGGTCTTGACAAAAGTTGCTATTTGTTATTTCACAAATATTTGCTTTTAGTAATCAAGCTTAAACTGCATGATCAAGTAAATCAGAGAGATTGGAGAGAAATCAGAGAAAATGTCTTTAGGTTTAAGCTTGGAGAAGGTGCAAATAATTCTTCCTATATTTTAGAGGTGACTGAAATAAGAATATCCTTCTCTGAAGTCCCAAACACCTAATTTTACCCTTCTTGGCTCTAACACTTTCTACATTCCCCACTGAAATTATGTAAGTACTTGTTTTTATCTATAAAGAATCTCATGAGATCCTAGAAAGTAAAAATGCCGCTTCAGAGATTTTGTTGTCACTTACAGGGAGGTAGTGTAGCCCAGTAGTTAAGAATAAGAAATCTGGAGTTGGACAGGCTGTGGTTTTGACTCAAGATTCTGGAAACTTCTAGCAGTGTGTGCTCCTCACTTTTAAAGTAGAGATGAATAGGTCTAATATATAAAGTTGTTGTGAGGAATAAATAAATTAAAATTATTTGTGTATTGCTTTAGATGCTTGGTATCTGTAGCAGGGTTCTGGGTCAGATAGTGTCTGGTACACGGTAAGTGTTCAATACCAGGTAGCAAGAATTACTTTTTCACACTGTTTTGTTCTTGCATGCTAAGTCACTTCAGTTGTTCCTGACTCTGTGCGAGCCCATGGACTGTAGCCTGCCAGGCTCCTCTGCCCATGAAATTCTCCAGGCAAGAATACTGGAGTGGGTTGCTATTTCCTTCTCCAGGGGATCTTCCCCACCCAGGGATCGAACCTGCATTTCTTATGTTTCCAAAATTGGCAGGTGGGTTCTTTATCACCAGTGCCACCTGGTTTTGCTCTTAATTGTGTTTAAAAGGATGCAACTTGAATAAAAGTTCATTAAAAGCCTTGTCAGGCACTGTCAGAGATATAAGTAAACATTTCTTCTTCCCTGGGAAGGTGGTCTCTAGAGATGTGATCCCGAGGGAGTCTCTTGTAATGAAGTCAACTGAGATATCTGATCCAGAATAAAAGTCTTCAGTCTCCTGTTATCCATGGATATAAGGAAAGGATGCTGCTTCATCCTTGGAGCGTGGACAGGAGGCTTGGCGCAAAGGCACAGTCAGAGACCATGTCCTTCTACTCAGCAAGAGAAGCAAGATAACCTAGAGGTTTTGATCATTAAAGTGGAGAAGCAGAGGCATCTGAGCCCCGAGTTTTCACCTTCTTTTCACAGGGCATTTGAGTCTCCATGAAAGAGGTGGATCAGAGCCAGCAGAGCTCAGCACTGTGACTCCAAGCAGAAGGAGGGTAAGTGCCTGCCTGACCTGATCTGTCCTATGGCAGAGAGGTTACAAGCTCACAGTCTGAGCCAAACCACCTGAGTTCACCTTTTGTCACAACTTAGGAATACTGGGACTTGTGCAAATCACTTAAGTCCAGTGTCTTCATCTGTCATATGGGGATAACCATAACACCACACACGACAGACGATGAGATGGTTGAATGGAATCACTGACTCGATGGACATGAGTTTGATCAAGCTCCAGGAGTTGGTGATGGACAGGGAAGCCTGGCATGCTGCAGTCCATGGGGTCACAAACAGTTGGACATGACGGAGCAACTGAACTGAACTGATCATGCCACACAGAACGTAGAACCGTGCCTATCTCACAGTTGTTTTTCAGTCATTGTCATGTCCAACTCTTTGCGACCCCATGAACTGCAGTATGCCAGGCTTCCCTCTACTTCACTATAGCCCGGAGTTTGCTCAAACTCATTTCCATTGGATCAGTGATGTCATCTAACCATCTCATCTTCTGTCATCCCTTTCTCCTCCTGCCTTCAATCTTTACCAGCATCACAGTCTTTTTCCAATGAGTTGGCTCTTTGTACCAGGTGGCCAAAGTATTAGAGCTTCAGCTTCAACTTCAGTCCTTCCAATGACTATGCAAGGTTGATTTCCTTTAGGATTGACTGGCTTGATCTCCTTACTGTCCAAGGGACTCTCAAGAGTCTTCTTCAGCACCACGTTTGAAAGATCCCAGTTAGAGCTCAGTAAGTGTTCCTTCTCTTTTCTTCTCCATCTCACCTCCATAACTTCCAGTAACTTTCAAAATATGTTGCCTCTGTTTTGCTTAGTGACTCTTTCTTTTTCCCTCACAGATTCTCCTAGAGGAGAATGGCTGCAGATAACACCTCCTCTGTGATAGAGTTCATCCTCACAGGCTTAACAGACCAGGCACAACTCAAGATCCCCCTCTTCTTCCTGTTTCTGAGTTTCTATGTAGTCACCGTAGTGGGGAACCTGGGTTTGATAACCTTGATTGGACTGAATTCTCACCTTCATATTCCCATGTACTTTTTCCTCTTCAACCTGTCCTTCATAGATTTTAGTTATTCCACTACCCTCACCCCTAAAATGCTGATGGGTTTTGTCTCAGAGAAGAACATCATTTCCTATGCAGGGTGTATGACTCAATTTTTTTTCTTCTGTTTCTTTGTCTTTTCTGAATCCTACATCCTGTCAGCGATGGCATATGACCGCTATGTCGCCATCTGTAAGCCACTGGTGTACACGGTCACCATGTCTCCTCAGGTGTGTTTACTCCTTTTGTTGGGGGTCTATGGGATGGGAGTGTTTGGGGCTGTGGCTCATATGGGAAACATACTGTTTATGACCTTCTGTGGTGACAACCTTGTCAATCACTATATGTGTGACATCATTCCCCTCCTTGAGCTCTCCTGTAACAGTTCTTACATAAATTTGCTGGTGGTCTTTATTGTTGTGACTATTGGCATTGGGGTGCCCATTGTGACCATTTTTATCTCTTATGGTTTTATTCTTTCTAACATTCTCCACATCAGCTCCACTGAGGGCCGATCCAAAGCCTTTAGTACATGCAGTTCCCATATAATTGTGGTTTCTCTTTTCTTTGGATCAGGAGCTTTTATGTACCTCAAACCACCTTCTATTTTACCCCTTGATCAGGGGAAAGTGTCCTCTGTATTCTATACTGCTGTGGTGCCCATGCTTAACCCGTTAATCTATAGCCTGAGGAATAAGGATGTGAAAGTTGCCCTGAAGAAAACCTTGAGCATAAAAATCTTCTCTTGAAAATGACAAAGAAACTCCAAAGCTTTGCTTATCAGTTAAAAAAAATTGTTTTTCAGTGAAGAAAACAAAGGCCAGCTGGTGCTTTCTCTTCTACATTTAGAGAAAAATTTTAACTTGCCTGTAAGCATTGTATTTCTCTACTCCTTACTCTAGCCTATCTATTCCAATCAGTCTTTGTTTTATGAAAACAGTTTCCACAGTCATAGCGGGTTACTCTTTAACAGGTCTAAAGAATGATTTAATCCAGCCCTCATATGACACATTATGCACTGGAGACTCATGTAAATATTTTGAGGTGGCCCATGGACATTCATGTACATAGTGCTAGAGCTGGGATTGGAATCTAGGCACTTCAGTTTGAATATAATTTGCTCTGCTTTCCTTTAGTCATGCTTTGTTGATCCATCTTTTCTCTGGCAGATTTTCATTTCAGATTTTTATTTTTGCATTTAAAGAAACCTAATTCTATTTACAGTGATGTCATGCAACTTTTCAATGGTTCATTTTTGGAACATTGTTTTTGTAAGAATGTTGGAAGTGAAAAATGTGGCGATTTTGTCTTGACAAAATGATAAAAAATGTTTTAATATTTTGGGGTAGGAAATAAAGTTCCATATAGAATCAAGCATAGTGCCTGCTGAGGTGGTATACAGAGTTCTATAGACATATCAACTTATTAGACCTTCTACTGGAGGGATATACAGATTTAAGAGAGTTAAACATGTTGGCTCCAAGCTTCACTCATTATTTCCTGACTAATATGACAGAATTTGGAGCCTCACTTCAAGGGTCTGAATGATGCAAATGAGTAATAGCTTTGGGTGGAAGTGAGTCATTAGAGCAGTAACAACCAACAAACCCGGAGGAGGAAATGGCAACCCACTCCAGTATCCTTGCCTAGAAAATCTGATGAGCAGAAGAGCCTGGTTAGCTGCAGCAGATGGGGTCATAAAGAGCCAGACACAACTGAGCATGCATGCACTTATGCAACAAACTAAACAACCAGTTATTAAGAAGGTAGATGACATTGTATTTTGAGGCATTGCATATAGCTATGATCTATTAGTAGTAGGGCAAAAGGGAAACAGATGGTGGTCTTAAGACAGGTCATATTAATATATTCATAGCATTGGGCAAATGGAGGTACAGCTTTAAATAAAGACACAGAAGAATATTTGCTATGGTCTGAGCACATTACTAGGTATGTGACCTGTTTGTGAGATATTCTGACATTTTAACTTTTCTTATAAAAGTTCTCTTCCATTAGAAAAAAGTGAAAATTTGGATAAATGCACCTTTAGTTTTGCCCTTTGACAGCTGAATTTAGGATATTTATGGTTTGATGGTGCAGTGGGGGTGATGGAGAATTAGTACAATATCGTTAAGTAAAAAAATAATACCACCTCCTTTTAAAGTGTAAGTTATATACTGCAAAGTGCACAAATTTTACATGCTCAATTTTTTCACATATATAAGACTATGTAACCACTACTTATACCAAGATAGCACACAGAAGATTTTTGTCGCTTAAGAATATTCTTGCCTGCCCCTTCCCAGTAAATATTACTATCTAGTCTCTTTCTGGAAATATCAACTATTCTAACCTTTATCATTACATTTTTCTTGTTCTTGAGTGTCATATAAATGCCAATACTGCATTTACTTTAAGAAAAATTCTGGCTTTCTCTCAATACAAAGTGTAGTGTGAAATTCATTTATAATGTATGTGTAGGTATTTTTTGTTCTTGGTTACTGCTGTTTAGTATTCCATTGTATTGATATAGAGCAGTTTCTTTTTCAATTATCCTCTTAATGGACATTTAGCATATTTTCAGTCTCTGCATATTATTAACACAACTGCTTTGAACATCCTTGAGCCCGTAGTTTCTTTGAAATTTACTCTGATTTATCTTGGTTCTATAGCTTGATGCAGGTTACTGGGTCACAGGATGGGCATACTTTATGCTTCTTAAGTACTAATAAGCTGTCTTCTAAAATATTTAAACTGATGTGCACCCCCAATGGTTTCGAGGTAAGGATGTTCCTCTTTCTTCTGAGCATTTGCTATTTTCAGTTCTTTTCATCTTAACCACTCTTTTGGGTGTGTAGTGCACCATCACTTGAGCCTTCTTTTGTCATTTCTCCAATAGATGATTGTGTTGAGCACTTAATATATTCTTTAGAATTTAGATATCACCTTTGTTAAGTGCCTGTTCAACTCTTTTGCCCACATAAAAATAATTTGTTGGTCATTTCCTTACTAATTTGAACTTCAAGAAAGCATATTCTAGATATGGGTTCTTGTTCAGAGATATAGATTGCTGTTATTTTTGCTCAGCCTGTGCCTTAGCCATTCAGTGGCTATTCTTACTGGTATTTTATGATAATAGAACTTTAAATTTTCATAAAGTTCCGTTTCTCACACTATTAGTGCAGTACCCTGCTTAATCATTGTTTATTACAAAATTACAAATATATTCTTCTGTTTTCCTTTGAAAGCTTTATTGTTTTCCTTTTAATATTTATATATTATTTATAATGTATGATGTGAGGGAGTAAGTTTAGTTTTTGATGATATTATACATTAAGATGGAGAAGGAAATGACAACCCACTCCAGTACTCTTGCCTAGAGAATGCCTTGGACAGAGGAGCCTGGCGAGCTACAGTCCATGGGGTTGCAGAGTCAGACACGACTGAGCGACTGACACGCACACATACGTTAAGAATATATGTATCTTTTCAAGTCATTAAATTGCTTCTGGATCATTTATGGAAAAGGTCATATCTCCTCTTTAAATTGTATTGGCTTTTTATGGATCTGTTTGATGATCATGTGACAATGCTTTTATGGGAGCACATGGAGAGAATCTTGCTAAGAAACAAAAATATTATCAGGCCCAAAGGGTTTCACTAGTGAATTCTATAAAATATTTAAGAAAGAAATAATACTGATTTTCTATATTCTTTCCCAGAAAATCAGCTTCAGAGAAAATCCTTAAGACTGGAACAAAGCAAAGTTGTCTCTTCTCACCAATTCTATTCAACATCATGCTGGAAGTCCTAGCTAGTGCAATAACACAGGGAAAAAAGGTACACAGATTGTTTCTGTTCAGTTCAGTAAGCTCAGTCGTGTCCAACTCTTTGCGACCCCATGAATCGCAGCATGCCAGGCCTCCCTGTCCATTACCAACTCCCGGAGTTTACTCAAACTCATGCCCATCGAGTCGGTCATGCCATCCATCCATCTCATCCTCTGTCATCCCCTTCTCCTCCTGCCCCCAATCCCTCCCAGCATCAGGGTCTTTTCCAATGAGTCAACTCTTTGCATGTGGTGGCCAAAGTATTGGAGTTTCAGCGTCAGTCCTTCCAATGAACACCCAGGACTTATCTCCTTCAGGATGGACTGGTTGGATCTCCTTGCAGTCCAAGGGACTCTCAAGAGCCTTCTCCAACACCACAGTTCAAAAGCATCAATTTTTTGGTGCTCAGCTTTCTTCATAGTCCAACTCTCACATCCGTACATGACCACTGGAAAAACTATAGCCTTGACCAGACGGATCTTTGTTGGCAAAGTAATGTCTCTGCTTTTTAATACGCTTTCTAGGTTGGTCATAACTTTTCTTCCAAGGAGTTAGCGTCTTTTAATTTTGGTAAGGAAGAAATAAAACTCTCTGTTTACAGCTTACAAAATCACCTATGTAGAAAATCCCAATGTACTGATGTAAAAACTCTTGGAGCTAGATAGCAATTATAACAAGGTTGCAAGATACAAGGTTAGATACAAATGTAAATTGATTTCATATATGTCAGTAATGAGCCATTTCAAATTCAAAACCAATAAATTTAAAAACATAATATCATTTACAGTAGCATCAAAACAAAAGAGTGCCTAAGAATAAGTCTAATCAAATACATATAGGATCTCCATAAGGAAAAGCATAATTCTACTGAAGTATTTTCCTTCAGTAGAATTATACTTTATATTTTATATTACAAAATGTCTCCACCTACTAATGTAACAAGAATTTTCCTTATTATTATTCTTTAAATTATAGTTTTGCTGCATATTATTTCATTGTATGACTGTATTTAGAAATTTTGTATCATACTTTATAACGTTTTTTTCCAGTTTCAAATCCTCCAATGTTTTACTAGTATAGCTAATACTGTGACTAACACCATTGCGTAAAAATTTTTGGCTAGATTTATGGCAATTTCCTCAGGAGAGATTCTCCACAGGCATCAAACTGGATGATATTTTGAATTTGATATTTCTTTACCAGTGGATTCATTCCAATTTGAACCGATAGAAGATTAATACCTTTATGATATGTCTACTCTCTGCCAGACAGTTGTACTAGTAAGGCTATATATAACTCATAAAAGGCAGTCATCTTGGACTTCCCTGGTGTTCCAGTGGTTATGAATGTGCCTGCTAACACAGGGGACATGGGTTCAGGCCCTGGTCCAGGAAGATTCCACATGCCGTGGGGCAACTAAGTTCACGTACATGAGCCTGCAATCTAGAGCCTGTGACTCACAACAAATGAAGCCTGAGCACCCTATAGTCCATGCTCTGCAACAAGAGGAGCCACCACAATAAGAGTCCCAAGCACCGTAGGTAGAGAGGAGCCCCCGCTGGCCACAGCTAGCGAAAGCCTGCACACAGCAGTGAAGACTCAGTGGTACCAAAAATGAATAAATCATTGTTTAATTAAAAAAGTAATCATCCTGATTGTTTAAACATAGCTTAAATTATTCTCTTCACTCAGTTCCCTTAGAGAGCTGACAGTGAAAAGCCATTGTACATCTATCTTTTCTTCCTGTTTTTCTCCCTGGATTCATCAGCCCACTAAGACTCCATCTCATTAATTTTACCACAGTTTCAACATCTTTAAACTTGGAGTATGGAAATATAGGGTTTTGCAAAGTCGATGAGATGCATTGCGAATGGTCCTTCAGAGATTGGCCACACACATACCCATTTCTTCCTTTTCCTACGAAGGTTAGGTAGGTACCTCGCTGTGTGCACCCACAGCACCCTTCTCTTAACCTGTTAGAATGTTTACTGCACATAAAGCAGCTGCCTATTTATGCGTGGCTGATCCTCACACAGAATATAAGTTCACCGAGGCAGTGCCTGTGGTGACTGGTTATGCCGATGTTGCTGAGGAGAGTAACTGGTGTACAGTAGATGTTTAATAACTAGCTAGCAGAGAGAGAAAAAGATCCCAGGAGACTGAGAAGATTATTTTAAAAAGGCCATGTCTGATTTCTAGACCTATGCTTTTAGACACACTTGCAGAGGACAAATAGCATTTCAAAACAGGTGAACGGTGCACTTTCCCCACAGCCGTTGCTCTCTTCCTTGCTGGTTTCTCTGGGTTATAGACTGCCCTTCGGCCTCCTTTAACTTTGGATGAGAAGGGTCTTTTCCTAGCTCAGGTACCTCAAGTCTAAGTAAAATGTACAAGGTACAGTGCACACTCTGAAATTAGCCTCGTTTACGACGGTGTTTTGTAAGAATCACAGATTCTACTTAAATGTTTTTGCCAGTGCTCACCACCATGATCTTCTGATTTATTTTACATCTAGTAATGCTCAGGGAGCTGCAGTATTTATGCTTTGGCACTAATTAATCATTCATTCAGAGTTGCCTTCAAATGAACGTATTCTCAGGAACTTCTGTTTCTTCTGAACAGACCTTTGATAGTTTTGTATTGCTACTGCCACTGAGAAATCTCATAACCCCACTGATACTGGGGAGACTAGTTCCATACCAGCATCTCCTGTTAAAAACTCTGACCTGTGGAGGACAGAAATCACCAAGTCCTTTTACAACGATGAATTTTTTCTTGCTTACTGAAGGGAATGTCCTACGAGTCCTCCTATGGAGCAAAGTCAGGTGCCAGGCCCTAAAGAACACATAACAAAACTACTCTAACATTCTCATCTCTGTGAGCCACCTGATATCTTCCATAATACTTTGCCAAAGCAATTTCAGTGTCTCTACTTCATTTGCCTATTGGCCATTATCACATTCAGACTTCAGGGAAATGCCCTAGCAGCAAATGACCAGCCCCAGGTGTTCTCGCTTGCCCTCCCCCCACAGCTTGCTCTCCTTCTCACTTGAGGCCTACAGGTGGTATGAGTTTCTGTACTATACTTGTGGCTTTTCTGTGTCCTACCTACAGCCTTGTAAACTGTATGACTTTGCTCTGGCTTATGGGCCTTCGGAGTAGGCAATGGCACCCCACTCCTGTTCTCTTGCCTGGAAAATCCCATGGATGGAGGAGCCTGGTAGGCTGCAGTCCATGGGGTCACTAAAAGCTGGACACGACTGAGTGACTTCACTTTCACTTTTCACTTTCATGCGCTGGAGAAGGAAATGGCAACCCACTCCAGTGTTCTTGCCTGGAGAATCCCAGGGACGGGGGAGCCTGGTGGGCTGCCATCTATGGGGTCACACAGAGTCGGACACGACTGAAGTGACGCAGCAGCAGCAGCAGCAGCATGGGCCTTCAGCAGGGCTTCCCAGGTGGCTCAGTGGTTAAGAATCCACCTGTAATGCAGGAGACGCAGGTTTGATCCCTGGGTCAGGAAATTCCCTGGAGAATGAAATGGCAACCCATTCCAGTATTCTTGCCTGAGAAATCCCATGGACAGAGGAGCCTGGTGGGCTACAGTCCATGGTGTCGCAAAGAGTCAGAAACAACTCAGCAACTAAACAACAACAATGTGGGCCTTTAAGCATGCAGCTGGCAAACTGAATGATTAAAGGTTTTCTAAGCCCTCATCTGGCCAGTGCTGGTATATTTAACCTGCTTCACCAGGCTGTAAGACAGTTGCATATCGCTTTCCCCTACTTGTCCGCACAAAGAAAAGCAGAGGGTCTTGCACACACTCTGAATTGGGAATGTCATTCTAAGTAGGAAGTGCTGGTGAATCTCTTCAGAGCAGGGTCTACCCTTTCTCTTCCTGAAGTTATTTATGCTGTGGGAGCAGGCTCCTTGAATAACAGCCCCCAGACAGAACTAAGGTGTCTCTGAATTGCTCTTACACAGTTATGATAATTATTCATGAATATGTTGTTTCTTTATCAAAAAAATTATACCTGAATATCCTGAGCTCCCAGATCATGGCACAGTATTAATACAGGGAAACAGAAGATATGAGGGGGAAATAATGCATGAGAACCTGCGTTTTTACCCTTTTTTTTTAGATACTCGTTTGACTTAAAAAATGTTTTGTATTAAAGATATTTGATTTATATTTATGGAACTTTGGAAGCACCATATTTAGCAAGTGATTATGCACATATGTGGTACATGATTTATTGTATATGCTTATTCATGAAAGAAAATATGGCTTCATGCAAATAATTCCTGTGAATGGGCTGATCTTTTCTGGTCTGATTGGACACCTGTCTTTTTCCACGCCCCGGGAGGATGAAGGATGGGAGGAATTTCCTTCCTCATTCTTCCTCAAGAGGGGGTTATGGACTTCTGGGCCTGAGACACCAAGCTGAGCATATGATGTGCTTCTCCCTTTCTACCCTATAGGAAAGGCCAGCTTCTCCAGGGCAGATGCAAGCTCCAACCCTCATCTACCTTATTGGGTTCCTATCTTCTTAGCTTTTCTACCCTCCCAGAAACTTCTTTTTTATTTTTTTAATGTGGACTATTTTTAAAGTCTTTATTGAATTCCCTACAATATTTTTTCTGTTTTCCTTTTTGGTTCTTTGGCCACACGTCATGTGGGATCTTGGCTCCCTGACCAGGCATTGAACCCGCACCCCCTGTATAGGTCAAGTCATGCATGGCCTTGCAATAAAGCTTTCCCTGCTCCAAATTCCAACCTCACTCACTGTGTCTCAGGCATATGAACTTGTGCTTTGTTGTTGTTCAGTTGCTAAATCGTGTCTGACTCTGTCACCCCATGGACTGCAGCACCCCACGGACTACAGCACCCCACGCTTCCCTGTCCTTCACTATCTCCTGGAGTTTGCTCAAACTTATGTCCACTGAATCAATGATGCCATCCAACCATCTCATCCTCTGTGGCCCTTGCGCTAACAGCCATGTATCCTATATACTTACTTTGCATTGAATGATATTGGTGTATGGTTTCAATTTTTCTGAGGATGAAAGAACTGATTCTTACCTGGAGCCCACCTAATTTGTAGCTACGAATGTCTAATTGGAGCTATAATGTAGACATTTGGTGTACTGTAGCACAGTGCACTGCTGGGAGCATAACCTGAAGCATGGCAGGCATTGTTTGCAGCTCTGCTTTTTTAACAACCAAGTGTATTTGAGTCTATTATTTCCCTTCATTGAACCCAGTTTAGTTACCTGTAAAATATAAGTAATTCTAGTATCACAAGTCTGCTACTAATGTTAGCATACGCAATGTATGGAAAGTATTTTGCATAGTGCTAGAAACCTCCCCCCAGGCCCCACCAGTTTTCTCCCTTTCTAAAGGAAACATGAGGTTTCATATTCTACATACAATTCAGTGAAATTTGTTCTTGAAAAACTATACACTGCATTAAGGATAAACAGGTGGAGCTAGTGGTAAAGAACCTTTCTGCTAATTCAGAGACATAAGAGACATGGATTTGATCCCTGGGCTGGGAAGATTCCCCTGAAGGAGGGCTTGGCAACCCACTCCAATATTCTTGGCTGGAGAATCCCATGGACAGAGGATCCTGGCGGGCTACAGTCCATAGGGTCGCTAAGAGTCGGACATGACTGAAGTGATTAGCTGCTAAGTCGCTTCAGTCGTGTCCGACTCTGTGAGACCCCATAGATGGCAGCCCACCAGGCTCCGCCGTCCCTGGGATTTTCCAGGCAAGAACACTGGAGTGGGTTGCCATTGCCTTCTCCGCGTACACATAGCACACACACACAGTGATAAATAAGGGACCTACTTCTTGAGTGGAGCCACAGTGAGAGGTAGGTTCTATTACCCCATTTAATAGATAAGGTAATGGAATTTAGAGCCCTTAAGTGACTTGCTACTGAGAACTAAAGTATTGTCTGCCATATCAGTAAACAAAGGATGTCACAGTTATCACCAAATGCAGTCACCACCACGGGTGACCTGGTGAGCCCTGAGAGAACTCAGGAAGGAAAGAATATCTGCCACCTAGCCGCCATCAGATGGCAGCCACTCCCTATGGTGAACCCTGAAGGAACTGACTATGTGAAAACACGGGATACTGGCCCCGGATGGCTGAGTTGCATATTAAAGGAGCATTTCAGTGAGCCCAGACTCTAGCATCTTCCCACACATAGAAAATAACTAAATTCCTCAACTTGCAGACATCTATGTAAGATCATTAGTTCTCAGTCATTTTCGACTCTTTGTGACCCCATGGACTGTAGCCTTCCAGGCACCTCTGTCCACAGGGATTCTCCAGGCAAGAGTACTGGAGTGGATGGTCAGGCCTTCCTCCAGGGGATCTCCTCAACCCAGGGGTCGAACCCAGGTCTCCAGCATTGTGGACAGATTCTTTACCATCTGAGCCACCAAGGAAGCCATCTAGTTTTCTTTTATTAACAGTTTTGGTACTACTACCTGCCCCTTGTTGTGAAACTCCTATATATCCTGGCTCCCTCCATCACCTCCATGGAGCGGTTGTCTCAGGGTTACTTGAGATGCTGCCTTCCAGGCTTGAGGTCCTCAGTATGTCCACTGAATAAAGCATAACTCTAAACTTGTAGGTTCAGTTCAGTTCAGTTCAGTTGCTCAGTTGTGTCTGACTCTTGTGACCTCATAGACTGCAGCATGACAGGCTTCCCTGTCTGTCACCAACTCCTGGAGCTTACTCACACTCATGTCCTTTGAGTAGGTGATGCCATTCAACTATCTCGTCTTCTGTCATCCCCTTCTCCTCTTGCCTTCAATCTTTCCCAGCATCAGTGTCTTTTCAAATGAGTCAGTTCTTCACAGCAGGTGGCCAAAATATTGAAATGTCAGCATCAGCATCAGTCTTTCCAATGAATATTCAGGACTGATTTCTTTTGGGATGGACTGGTTGGATCTCCTTGCTGTTCAAGGGACTCTCAAGTCTTCTCCAACACCACAGTTCAAAAGCATCAATTCCTCATTGCTCAATTTTCTTTAGGGTCCAACTCTCACATCCATACATGACTACTGGAAAAACCAAAGTTTTGACTAGATGGACCTTTATTGGCAAAGTAATGTCTCTGGTTTTTAATATGCTATCTAGGTTGGTCATAATTTTTCTTCCAAGGAGCAAGCATCTTTTAATTTCATGGCTGCAATCACCATCTGCAGTGATTTTGGAGCCTAAAAAATAAACTTGTAGGTTGTGAATAATTTTTCAGTCGACTCTGCTTATAGTTAAGTAGACACTCCTTAGCTCTGGTTGTCCAAGGAGGCCTTACAAATAGCTGAGAACAGAAGAAAAGCTAAAGGCAAAGGAGAAAATAAAAGATATACTATCTGAATGCAGAGTTCCAAAGAATAGCAAGGAGAGATAAGAAAGCCTTCCTCAGTAATCAATGCAAAGAAATAGAGGAAAACAATAGAATGGGAAGGACTAGAGATCTCTTCAAGAAAATTAAAGATACTAAGGGAACATTTCATGCAAAGATGGACGCAATAAACGACAGAAATGGTATGGACCTAACAGAAGCAAAAGATATAAAGAAGAGGTGGCAAGAATACACAGAAGAACTGTACAAAAAAGATCTTCATGACCCAGATAACCATGATGGTGTGATCACCCACCTAGAGCAAGGTATCCCGGAATGTGAAGTCAAGTGGCCCTTAAGAAGCATCACTAGGAACAAAGCTAATGGAGGTGATGGAATTCCAGTTGAGCTATTTCAAATCCTAAAAGATGATGCTGTGAAATGCTGCACTCAATATGCCAGCAAATTTGGAAAACTCAGTAGTGGCCACAGGACTGGAAAAGGTCAGTTTTTATTCTAATCCCTAAGAAAGGCCGAGCCAAAGAATGTTCAAACTACTGCACAATTGCACTCATCTCACATGCTAGCAAAGTAATGCTCAAAATTTTCCAAGCCAGGCTTCAAGAGTACGTGAACCATGGACTTCCAGATGTTCAAGTTGAATTTAGAAAAGGCAGAGGAACCAGAGATCAAATTGCCAACATCCATTGGATCACAGAAAAAACAAGAGAGTTCCAGAAAAACATCTATTTCTGCTTTATTGACTATGCCTAAGACTTTGACTGTGTGGATCACAATAAACTGTGGAAAATTCTGAAAGAGTTGGGAATACCAGACCACATGACCTGCCTCCTGAGAACTCTGTATGTAGGTCAAGAAGCAACGGTTAGAACTGGACATGGAAAAACAAATAGTTGCAAATTGGGAAAGGAGTACGTCAAGGCTGTATATTGTCACCCTGCTTATTTAACATCTATGCAGAGTACATCATGTGATATGCCAGGCTGGATGACACACAAAATTGCCAGGAGAAATATCAATAACCTCAGGTATGTAGATAACACCACCCTTATGGCAGAAAGCAAAGAAGAACTAAAGGGCCTCTTGATGAAAGTGAAAGAGGAGAGTGAAAAAGTTGGCTTGAAACTCAACATTTAGAAAACTAGGATCATGACATTTGGTCTCATCACTTCACGACAAATAGATGTGGGAACAATGGAAACAGTGACAGACTTTATTTTCTTGGGGTCCCAAATCACTGCAGATGGTGACTTCAGCCATGAAATTAAAAGATGCTTGCTCCTTGGAAGAAACAGTATGACCAACCTAGATAGCATATTGAAAAGCAGAGACATTAATTTGCCAACAAAGATCCATCTAGTCAAAGCTACGGTTTTTCCAGTGGTCATATATGGATGTGAGAGTTGGATCATAAAGAAAACTGAGCTCTGAAGAATTGATGCTTTTGAACTGTGGTGTTTGAGAATACTCTTGAGAGTCCCTTGGACTGCAAGGAGATCAAACCAATCAATTGTAAAGGAAATCAATCCTGAATATTCATTGGAAAGGCTGATGCTGAAACTGAAGCTCCAATACTTTGGCCACCTGATGCAAAGAACTGACTCACTGGAAAAGACCCTGATGCTGGGAAAGATTGAAGGCAGGAAGAAAAGGAGATGACAGAGGATAAGATGACTGGATGGCATCACCAACTGGATGGACATGAGTTTGAGCAGGCTCCGGGAGTTGGTGATGGACAGGGAAGCCTGGTGTGCTGCAGTTCATGGGGTCGCAAAGTGTTCTGAAGTTGTGTGTGTGACATGGTGGTACTGAATGTGGCTACGTCCAGCTGTCCGGATGGAATCCCAGAATGGGCAGTGAGGACACGATGCCTTTAGGCAGCTGGCTCTGAGCAAAGAGAGTCTGCTGCTCTAGTATTGGGAGTCTCTGTGGTAGGAGCAAAAGATGATTCTCTAAATAACATGGCAGGCTGTGGTTCAGGATAGTGAAAATTATAGGGAGGCTTGACCTTGACCGGGTCCTTGCTGGTGGAAGCTGCAGAGATTGGGACTTCACCAGGGCCTGGTGCCAGGCTGCTCTCTCTCTGAGTAGGTGGAGTCTTGTGGTTTTATGCTGCCCTCTCATTAATGAGGTGTATGGGGGAGAGGGAGTGCTGTTGGGCCAGGCCACCCATTTAACTGTGGTGGTAGTTGGTTTGATTTTTTTTTCTAAACGCGTTGAAGGCCTCCATTGTGTTGTTCGGGATGGGACTGGAGATCCAAATGCATATAGGATTGCTTCCCCCTAGGGTACACTTTTGTCCCAGTGTGTTGGCCCTGGGCTCTGATGCATCCCCCAACACTGCCTGCATTTGGTACACATTTTGTCTCCCTGACCCTGATCTTCTCCAAAACATTTTAATCTCACTGTTAGAGTTTTGTTTTAGACCCAAAGGTCTTCTGAAAAAGTTAGGGGATGAATGGCAGGGTAGAATATTAGAAAGATCATAAATCTTGACATTTGAAGGCAGAAGACCCCCTCTGGGATTATAGAAGTTTTATATGTCCCAGTTTTCTTTTTTGTAAAGCAGAAAAATAGTACCTTCTTCCAGAATTGCAAGGACTGATTAAGTGGGACTGGTATTAAGTGGGTTTTAGACTATATAGTGGGGTACAAATTTCAGCTCCTGCTTTAAATATGGTTTTTGAACTTATAGAGGCAGGATGATGGTAGAGGCAGAAGGATTAGAAATACATCCTTAGGAGCAGGAAAATATGGATTATTTAGTCAGGACTACCTTCCTTGGTCATATGAAATATATTCCCTCTGCAGAGAGGGAGTTGAGGGCAGATAGTGGAAGAAAGGGATCTGAGAAAGTTATTTTTGAGAGATATTGAAATCTGAAGTGTATATTAATGCAAAACTATTAGATCAATGTACAAAGAGATTACAAACTCAGAGAAAATAGACTCTCTTTGGCTAAGAATTTGATTACTAAAGTTAAACAATTTGAATTAGCTTCCTGGGTCTGTCACTTCTGAGGATTCTAGAAAATTACCAACTTGTATAAATTTCGGTTCCTTCATTTGTGAAATTAATATAATAACAGAAACTATTTCATCAAGAATTAAATGAGATAAAGTATATAGACACTGAGTGCAATGTTTGGCTTCTATTAATCATCCAAGAAGTGTTAACTACTCATATTACTGCTATTAACTTGAAAAAGCTTGACTTAAATATTTACTTGTTATTAGCACATGTCAAAATTATATTTTACTTATTAGTGAGGCAACTGGCAGGAAGACAAAGAGGCTAGCTCTAAGAAGAGCTTGAACACACACACTACACACTCACAATTTTATATAGGGATACATAAAATCAAACACATAATGTAGATACTAGGAAAAAGATGCTGAAATAAGATTGCCATGTTAGATATTTTAGATATTTGATAGATTAATGTCCTACAGGACAATAAAACCATATTCCCTTTAGGGTTAACTCCTTCACTGAACTTTACAAATTATAATGATATTAATTTATGCAAAACTTTTACTTTATAGAATAATAAAATATGCCAGCTCCTTTATCATTTGTGGATTGTTAGTCACATATACCATGATATTCTCCAAGAGTGTCAGGAAGATATTCTGGAAAATGTCCTGGCTTGATGTCAAAGAATTAATCAATCATCTATTTACATTTTTTCCACATTTGGGATACATTTGTTTTTAAATTATTACTAAAAGAATTTTTGGAAGGGACAACCTAGATATTATTGAGCAAAAATGAGACAACTGATTCTAGGAACTTCTCCTCTCTCTCAAACCAAGCAGGTTCTTCTTTATTCTGAAATCATCAAGGTGAGAGGAAATGAGGCCCAGGACCTGGAGTTTTAGCTGCCTGCAACTGTGTTTCTCAACCTTGGCTGCCCTTCAGCACCATCTGAAGAACTTTAAAATATACTCTAGCCAGGGAGGCCCATCTCAAAACTTTTGATTTAATTAGTTTGGCATTTGGATTTATCTTTAGTTTTCCCCTGGGTTTTAAACTTTTTAGCCCAATTCAGCTGTGTCCTCTGTGAATCTGGGGAGAGGTTATTAAAAGCTGAAACAGGGGACATATATTGGGGTGAAAGTGTTACTTATTGTTACCTAAGCCTCATTCTGGGAAGAATCTGAAGGTATAACTTTGGAGGAGTAAAAGCAGTCAAACATCAGGAGAGTAACAGAAAAACTTCCTTTTCTAAGACATTACATCAATAATATCTGCGCTGTGGCCAGGCTGTCTTCAAAGAGTTTTCAAAAGGGCTGCACTATTTTAATCACCTCCTGTTCACCCCATTGATGAGGGATGCCCACCCATATTTATGGGGATGGCCAAACACAAAATACCCAGCACTGGACAGATGAGTTAATGGAAGTTTACTATTTACATACACTCACAACCTGGGGTGGGCGGCGCTGCAGGTCATGCAGGTTCACAAGGGGTGGCCCAAGGAACATACAGAATATATCCAGGGGCTGTGGGAGGCAGGCTTTCTAGTGTCAAGATGATGCAGTGTCCCTGGTTCCCATGGGAGAAAGTCATTGGCTTATTTGAAAGCTTTCTCAGACTAACAAGGGCTGAAACCCTAGGATACTCAGGGAGAAGCAGGGACAGTGCTTGGACCCCATGATAAGGGGGGGTTGTTTGGCTAGGAAACTTCATGAGTGGGACTAGAATTAGGTGGGGAACTCATGGTTAGGCCTTTTGCTGTCAAGGCAACCTAATATTGGACCTTAATTTGAGCCTTATACCACATGCACACATTCACAAGAATCATGTGTTTGCATTTATGCAAAGTTATGCATATATCTGTGGGTATATACAGTTGTCCCTCCATATCTGCTGGATCTAGGACTGGTTCCAGCATACCCCCCGCCCTGTGGATGCCAAAACTCGAGAACGCTCAAGTCCTTATATAAAACAAAGTAGTATTTGCATATAACCTACACACATCTTCCCATATACTTGTGTACTTTAAATCATCTTTATATTGCTTATAATACCTAATACAATGTAAATACTATGTAAATAGTTGTAAATACAATGTAAATGTTATGTAAATAGTTGCTGGCATGAGGCAAATTCAAGTTTCACTTTTTGGAACTTTCTGGAATTTCTTTCTTTCTGAATATTTTCAATCTCTGGTGGGTTGAATCCACAGATGCAAAACCTGATGATACAGAGACCTAACTCTGTATATTAAGAATGAAATAAAAAGATGTTGCTCTCTGATTATCCATGCTGAACAACTTGTTTTGTTTTGCATATGGCTCAGTGGTAAAGAATCCACCTGCCAATGCAGGAGACATGTACTTGATCCTTGGTCAGGAAGGTCCATTGGAAAAGGAAATGGCAACTGACTCCAGTATTGTTTCCTAGAGAACCCCATGGACAGAGGAGCCTGGCAGGCTACAGCCCATAGGGTCACAAAGAGTTAGACACGACTTAGTGACTGAACAATGACAACTATTAAGTAGCAGGCTTTTTGAATCCTTACTGAGAAGTTAAGTTTCAGCTCAATTATCAATATCTGTCATCTAGGGCTTGATGGAGATGTCACCAAGTAAGACTATGTTCATTTTCTTTGTTAATTTTGTATTTTGCCTTCATTAAAGAACATAGAACATTTTAGGGAGAGGAGAATTTTATTTTACATGACTAAACATTAGGTGTTTGAGATATTCAAGTGGGATATCTGATAGTCTGTTGATAGTACAGGACGTAAATCTGAGCTGGTGGTGGTGGTTTAGTCACTAAGTCATGTCCAAGTCTTACTACTTCATAGACTCTAGCCTGTCAGGTTCCTCTGTCCATGGGATTTCCCAGGCAAGAATATTGGAATGGGTTGCCATTTCCTTCTCCAAGTCTGAGCTAGACACATACATTAGGCAGCTACCAATTTTATAGTTTGGGTTCATCTTAGCCAGTATAGATTGACTGCGTATTTATCTTCAGAGCTCCCTGGGGCATTGGCCAAAGCTATGGAATACATTACATTTACTAGAGTAAATAGTGCTTTATAACCACTGGTCCCTGAACTGTTTTAGGGCAGGATGTACCAGCTTGCCAACATCATCTGGTAATATTAATTGGATTATAATAATTCAATAATCATAATAATGCTTGGTTTTGGCAGAGCCTTGGGGATTTCAACAGTTCAGACTGGCCACCTAGGTAGACTGCCGACAAGATCAGTTCTTTATAAAAGGAGAGGACTTGGGACTTCTTGGTACCAAGAAGCTTCCCACGTAAGCTAGTGGTAGTTTAAGACCTGGTGGCAGAGTGTGTCTTGTGTAATCCAGTGGTGGGAGGGCATTGAAGCCAAAATATCTGGACCTCTTTCATTGCATACTCTTCTCATGCTATTGTTGTATCCTGTACTCGTGATAAAGTTGTTGTGTGAGTGTAAAAGGTTTGAGTGTTGTGAGTCTTTTTAGCAATTGAATGTTTAAGGCAATTTATTCATAATTAACACATCAGTTAATGACATCTAAACTATAGAAGTGGATGGAATTATTCTGGAAAATTGTATGGGATAAGGGGATAAGAAAGGTGAGATTGGAAATCTGAGAAACCTCATTTAATTATGAGCAGGGAAGAACACACCTGGTGCATTGTAGACAAATCATGAGGTAGACAGAGAAGTTTTAATATTCCTCTTTACAGAAGAGGAAATCATGGACTGAGAAACATTTTTACTTTTTCAAGACCACACAACTAGATCTTTAGATTCCTAAACATAGTTCTTTCAACTATATCACATTGCATCTTGATTAAAACTCCTCTTCAGAAAAGTTCCCTAGAGAAAGCTTCGAAAAGTATAAGAACATTTACCAGAGCCTTTGTGGCTTTCCTGACCAGCAGAGATGTTCAAAAATAGCAGCATCTTCACCATCCTGCAATTAGGATTTCTGAGACATCTCTGTTCTGTCCAACAAAGAAAGTCTGTTGCTTTCTACAAAATTAGTGAATCTTAATGTTTAGGATTTATTTTTTAAGAAAATCAACTGAGACATCTGTACCAATGCCTACAATAACCTCCCCTCCATCAAATTGCCTTTAAATAAGGCCATGCTACATTCTTGCATTTTTTTTCCCCCTAGCACAATCTTGGAACATGGTGTACCCTTAACACACCTTGAAACCATGTATTTTACATTGCTAGTGTTAGTGTAATTTGCTTTTTATAGCATACGTATTCCTGAGATAAATGTCACTTAAAAATGGATTCCTATTTTAAGAGCCCCAAACTGTGGGCTATGATGAAACGGAGCTCTGGGCAACTCCTGACTTGGGAAGACTTTGCATCTCTTTCTGTCACTAAGTACCTCTCCTTTGCCAGTCTTCAAAATATTGGGAGGCTCCTTCTATTCTATAAATATCTGGATCCCACAGGTTGCACCCAATAGGTACACAACATCCAACATGACTATCCATTTGGTGTCAACATCAGCATGTTTAAAATATCAAAAATATAGTAAAACCAACTGTGTGAAATCTACTTTATTTATTTATCTTTTGGAAATGGATTTACCACAAAGCTATTTATAGAAAACCTCTAACAAATTTCTTTAGCATTGGAAAAAATAGTAAATGCATCCTGAACTTAATACTTTTCAAATCTGGACTTTTGTAGAATCATATTTACACTTCTTTCTATTGAATTTACTAAATATTAATGAACAATACATGCATTTGTCATTGTGTTCGATATTGGGTATGTAGATTAAACAGTATTTCAGGATATTATCTTGCCTTGCAGTCACTTATGATATAGTTGGAGCTGAGGAAATTCAATCCTGAAACAGAGGGTGAAATGTAAAAGGCAGAATTTGACCAAGTGGATAAAAGGATATGCAAGAATAAGCATCCTGTGATAGTTCATTAATTCAAAATTACTAATCAAAAATTATGACAATTGCCCCTCACAGCAATCCTATATGTTAGGTGTTAATCTGTTTACAGACTGAGTCCTTAAGGGGCAAACACTATAATCTTACTGGGCCAGTAAGTGATGTGATCAGGACTCAGGTCATCTGACCACAGAGCCAGCTCGGGGCCAGCACACTGACCTTCTCTGTCACATCTACTAACAACTTCCTCCTCCCTCTGTGTTGAAAATTTCATCTTTAACCCTTGGCTCATGGTTTCTGTGATCCTCCCAGTTTACATAACTTACCAGTGCATGTCTCAGTGACCTTGCCCCATGCTCCTATCTCACACAGCTTTTCCTGACCACCCCTCTTAGATGTGCTTTAGCCCTTGACAGTCTGGCCTAAATTCTAGGTCTTTATTTGCCATCTTTACTTTCTTTTTTCATTGTCTTGCGATTGAAATCAGTCACCCTTGATACCTGATCTTTCCTTTCCACTCTTCCTCTCTGATCATTAATCTAGCAAATGCTGTTAATTTCTCCATCACTACAGACACCTTGAGGCTTAAGTAGACCAGGCTGTCCTAGGAGATAACCAAGTCTGATTCATTTGAGTCAAGGAAACGTTCTTGTGCTGGGTAGGATAATAATAGTACCTCATAGGATTTAAAAAAAAAAAATTAACTGAGTTAATATGTGTAGAGCACTTAGCATAGTTTTTGGCATGTAGTAAGCACTTAAAATATAAAATATTAGTACTATTATTAGTATTCTTGAATCCATTGGATGACATTCTTAAGCTTGCCAAATCTGTACTTTTGGTAGATTATTCATTTTCTATAAATGACATAATGTATGTAAAATTACTAGTGAGTGCCTGGTACGCAGATGTTCAATACATGTTAATTACCCCCAATATAGACCTCCATCCCTGGTGGCTCAGACGGTAAAAGCATCTGCCTACAATGCCAGAGACCAGGGGTTCGATCCCTGGGTCAGAAAGATTCCCTGGAGAAGGAAATGGCAACCCACTCCAGTATTCTTGCCTGGGAAATCCCATGGAAGGAGGAGCCTGATAGGCTACAGTCCATGGGGTCACAAAGAGTCGGACATGACTGAGCAACTTCACTCACTTCACTGTAGACCTCCAAGTTCCCTTCTAATTCTAGAATTCTATGTTAAATACATATATCGTTTATGTACAGATTTGTATGTTAAGGAGTTAAAAATGTTTAATAAAAGTGTGTATATGTGCATTAGTTGCTCAGTCGTGTCTGATTCTGCAACCCGGTGGACTGTAGCCCACCATGCCACTCTGTCCATGGGATTCTCCAGGCAAGAATACTGGAAAGGGTTGCTATTCCCTTCTCCAAGGGATCTTCCTCACCCAGGTATCAACCCGGGTCTCCCGCCTTGCAGGCAGATTCTTTACTGTCTGAGTCACCAGGGAAACCCCAATAAAAGTATACTGAGATTCAATATAACACAGAGCCACAGAACTCCTGATATTTGTTTTCTCAGGAGCTAACTGAGGCCATTTCAAATAATGATCTATCAGTTGCCATCTTTTCTCTTTGGTCAGGTTCTGGGCCTCTTCTCATGAAACTAACTTGTACTTGGCCTCTTTCTGGTGGGTAGCGATGTTCAATACACTTGGAGCCACTCTTGTGCCACCAGAAATCTGAGAGTTAATGCGTGTGCGTGACAGCCTTTGTATTGCATTTACATGTATCACACATGGAATGACACAAATAGATTGTAATTAAACAAAAAAGACAGAAAAAATAGAAATAAATAAAGTAAAGCACCACTATATAGAGATTCAAGTTTTGGAAAGAGGGCAGTTCTGCAACAAAAAGAATACAGTTAAGAATAGTTCTTCCTACACTGCTTCCTGCTTGGGCTTCATCTGCTCTTCAGGGAACATGACTTTAGTAAAGCCCCAGTTGAGAAGATTTTGAAACGTAGTTCCCATGGCAACATGCTCTGAAGTGACATAAATCCAAAGAAACTTTTCTTGGTTGTTCTATTATTCAGACAAGAATCCTCTAAGGCTTCTAGAGAAGTCAACTTTTAATGAAGCTCGAGTCTTCTTTGCTTTCTGTGCCCCAAGGAGCCCCTTTCCTATGGGACTCCTTTCAGGTTTGTAATAATGATTTATTTTCTTTAATTGCAAGTTGACTACAGTGGGAATGAGAGTAGGGCCTAAGATTTCCTGTAATCACCAAGGCAGTGGTAAATTTTTAAGTGCAAGATCCATGCTTGAGGCTTTTTGTTACTGTTCAATTCAGTTCAGTAATATCCGACTCTTTGCGACCCCATGAACTGCAGCACACCAGGCCTCCCCATTCATCACCAACTGTCGGAGTCTACCCAAACCCATGTCCACTGAGTTGGTGATGCCATCCAACCATCTCATCCTCTGTTGTCCCCTTCTCCTCCTGCCCTCAATCTTTCCCAGCATCAGGGTCTTTTCAAATGAGTCAGCTCTTCACATCAGGTGGCCAAAGTATTGGAGTTTCAGCTTCAATATCAGTCCTATCAATGAACACCCAGGACTGATCTTTAGGATGGACTGTTTGGATCTCCTTGCTGTCCAAGGGACTCTTAAGAGTCTTCTCAAACACCACAGTTCAAAAGTATCAATTCTTTGGTGCTCAGCTTTCTTTAGAGTCCAACTCTTACATCTAGACATGACCACTGGAAAAACCATAGCCTTGACGAGACAGACCTTTGTTGGCAAAGTAATGTCTCTACTTTTTAATATGCTGTCTAGGTTCATCGTAACTTTCCTTCCAAAGAGTAAGTGTCTTAATTTCATGGCTGCAATCACCATCTGCAGTGTTTTTGGAGCCCAGAAAAATAAAGTCAGCCACTGTTTCCGCTGTTTCCCTATCTATTTGCCATGAAGTGATGGGACCTGATGCCATGATCTTTGTTTTCTGAATGTTGAGCTTTAAGCCAACTTTTTCACTCTCCTCTTTCACTTTCATCAAGAGGCTCTTTAGTTCTTCACTTTCTGCCATAAGGGTGGTGTCATCTGCAAATGTGAGGTTATTGATATTTCTCCTGGCAATCTTGATTCCAGCTTGTGATTCATCCAGCCCAGTGTTTCTCATGATGAACTCTTCATATAAGTTAAATAAGCAGGGTGACAATATACAGCCTTGATTTACTCCTTTTTCTATTTGAAAGCAGTCTGTTGTTCCATGTTCAGTTCTAACTGTTGCTTCTTGTTACTGGGATGTGATAAAAATCTATTCCCCATATGAAGGACTAGCAGGCACCAGCTATGTGCCGATGTCACTCGACACTCACACACAAAACACACACACATGCACACAGGACTGATGTAGGGGTTATAATTAGTTTGCCAAGAAGAGGACACAGTGCTACCAATGAGGTTCTCATTATAGACCCAGTAATGATGACTTCAAATGCCTCATTCTGACCAAAATATACTTCTCATCAATTGGGTACTGTCTGAAAGTTCATAATTAGAGGCCTGTGCTTTCTTGGTTAAAGATTTGGTTTTCATTAAAAAATATCTGGAAAGGGGAAGAGATGTGTGTGATCCCTAACAAGCTTTAGCTGACTGTTGATGAGTTTGTGTGATTTTCTAGAGAGCTGGTTCTGACACAGAATTGAAGGTAAAGAAAGCTTAGGATTGTGAGTCTTTAGGGAAGAGGGTTTGTTTGTTTTTTTTTTTAAATCAAGGCGAGGGGTGGGTACAGAAAGAGAAGTTTAGAGACTATAAAGGAAAGCTCACTTGAGCCTGACTCTTGCCCCTTTTAGCTTCACTTGTGTTGTGCTTAGTCACTCACTCAAGTCTGACTCTTTGCAACCCCATGGACTGTAGCCCCCCAGGCTCCTCTGTCCATGGGGATTCTCTAGGCAGGAATACTAGAGTGGGTTGCCATGCCCTCCTTCAGGTGATCTTCCCAACCCAGGGATCAAACCCAGGTCAGGTTCCTCTATCTCTTAGCAAACTTTTTATCTTCCTTATTCCCTTTCTAAATTATACATATCTCACATTTCTTTATGTATATCTCCTATAACCTTTTTAAAGACTCTTCCATGTGTCTGCCTCTTTGTGAGACTCTTCCATTATATAATTTAAATCTCACTGTAACCCTGTGACTATCCTTAACCCCATTTTGCAAATGGAGAGACTGAAAATCTGAGATTTGTGAGTTGCTGCAATCCAGATTCTCCATTTGGTTTAAAGACACAAAAGTGAGTAAACCTAATGCCCACCCTTCAGGTTCCTAGAGGGAGATGGATGTCCACAGAGACAGGGATATGTCGGGAGGAGAGCTGCAGGAAATCTCAAGCCAAGGAGCTATAGGATTTTTTGCTAATCCCCATTAGGCTGTAACCTGATAATGACTTGAGACCCTACTCTGTCTGGCTTTTCGGCATTTTGATAGAACATACTCGAAGTTCTCTGCAACATGGAATTTCAGGTACTCAATAAACTCATGATTCATTTTTAGTTTTCTGGTATTGGTGGTGGTTCAGTCACTAAAGCATGTCTAACTCTTGCGATCCCATGGACAGTAGCCTGCCAGGCTTCTCTGTCCATAGGATTTCCCTTATTGGAGTGGGTGGTCTTTTCCTTCTCTAGGGGATTTTCCTGACCCAGGTCTCTTGCGTTATTCTGACCTGGAATCAAACAGCTCTTGGGGAGGCTGTTTCCACCCAGGTGGAAAGAGGAAACTTTTGGTCAGGCCTGCTCCACATACTGTTTCAGCAGTACCTTAACTGAGGTTTTCACAAAAAGGCATGCCAGATACAAGGATCTGTATGCAGGTAGCTTATTTTTGGAAATGATCTCAGCATAAAGAAGTGAAAACAGGAAAGAATAGAAACCGAACCCAAGGTTGGGTTGTTGGGCTGTTTACCCTAATGGGAAATTGACGATCAAATCCCTCTGAGGCTCTCTGAGATGCTATGGAGAATCAGAACCTCCAGAACCAGAAGAGAGGAGCGTTTGTCCGCTGGCTCCCAGGACATGTTAAGTCCTTTATACTTGCAGGTATGCACATGCACCAGAACGGCTGAGTGGATTCCCAAAGACGTGCCACATGTGATGGCAGAGATGGCCTAGCACAGAAAGAAGGGTGTGTGTACTGGTACAGCTGAGAAACTGTTGTCTGGCTACAACTGCATGCTGCCAGCTTCCAGAGCAACAGTAGAGGCTGAAAGCATAGGCTGAGTGATATGAAATGAGGCATAAAAACTGTCCAACACAGAGAGCTTGGTGATGGCACATGAACTTAGGGCCTGGAAAAAACTGTTCAGAGCAGAGGGTAGAGGACACCACGCCTAACAAGGCAAGGCCCACATTATATGATTGGCAATGTGCTAAAAAGCTTAGAAAGGACTTTTGTTCCATTTACCTGCTATTTATTCTGAAAGTTCATCCTTGGCCCCTTACCTCATTGCTGTGCTTTGAGTTAGGCATCTTGTCTGGATTACAAGATAAAATATAGTGGCTGGAGGGGCGGCAGATCAAGTCATTGACACCCACCAGTTCGTGAGACTAATTGGTCTTTCTCAGCCCATCTGATCATGTCATCTATTCTCCTGTTCAAAATGTTCCATTGATTCACACTATATACACATTTCCTGTAAAGACATTCAGGTTTCTCCCTAGTATAATTTTGGGGTGCTCTTCTAGGTCTGATGCCCAGTTATGTCATTTACTTGTACTTTGCATTTCAGTTAAATGACCAGGTGGGCTTCTTTTGGATAAGCTATAGGCCCCCTTCAAGGGTGGAGGTTAGAGACCCATGTTTTATTCCACATTCCAACACCAACCAATTCTGTAATTGACTGGGTCTCAATTTTCCTGTCTGGAAGACACAGGTAGGAGAATTAGATCAGTGTATCCCAAACCTGGCCAAATATTCAGATCACCAGGGGAGATTTATAAGGGAAAACAAATTATAAAGACCTACTCCTGGAGATTCTGATTTATATGTCTGGATTAGAGCAGTAAGGAACGTACATTTAATAAGCACATTCTTATCTAATTCAATTGTATAGCTAGGTTTGTGAAAAACAGGATTAGATGACTTTTAGTATTGCTTCAAATCTATGGGGCCTCAAAGTGTGAACTGGGCTTCCCTAGTGGCTTAGCGGTAAAGAATCTCTCTGCAATGCAGGAGCCATGGTAGGAATTGTGGGTTTGATCCCTGGGTTGGGAAGATCCCCTGGAGGAGGAAATGGAAACCCTCTCCAGTATTCTTGCCTGGAGAATACATGGACAGAGGAGCCTGGTGGGCTACAGTCCATAGGGGCCTAAAGACTTAGCTAATAAGCAACAACAAAATGTGAATTAGCTGTCACTGAGCTCAAGAAGACTCTAAGAGATGGGATACAGGGGAATAACTTGTCATGAGAGAGGGGAGTTAGGAAAAGAGAAAAGGTTCCTTTGCTTTGCAGAAACTTTTCAGTTTAATTAGATCCCATTTGTTTATTTTTGTTTTTATTTTCATTACTCTAGGAGGTGGATTGAAATTATGTCAAAGTAATCTGCCTATGCTTTCCTCTAAGAGTTTTATAGTGTCTGGCCTTAAACATTCAGGTCTTTAATCCATTTTGAATTTATTTTTGTGTATGGTGTTAAGAAGTATTCTAATTTCATTCATTTACATGTAGCTGTCCAGTTTTCCTAGTGCTACTTATTGAAGAGATGCATTTTATTTTTAATAAATAATATTTTATTATTTACTTATTACTTTTACTAATACTTTAAATTATTTACTTATTACTATCTTTTGCCTATTTAGTCAAGTATATTCTCTTATCTTTTCCAAAAAAACGTCAGAGCCTTGAGGTAAGGATTTATACATTTAGTTATCTCCCATAGGGAAATATTAAGTGAAACTGTTAAAAATACCAGGCTTGTAGTTAAATGGACTTAGATTTCACATGACCTTTGTAACATTTAGTAAAATACTTCATTTCTAAAATGGGAGTGATAAGACTTAGTTCATAGGATTTGGGGGAGAATGAAACTAAAGTATTATATATAAAATGCTTTGACATATGGCGTGGTGGGGTCAGCATATAAGTGCTAATAGAGGAAGACTGTTGGGGATACACACACAATAAGTGCTCAATAAATGTAAGTTATTAGTTTGCATTTTACTGAGTGGATGTTAATTGGACAAATAATGTTTCTAAAATCCCAATCAAATATTATCCTGGGTATAAGCAAAGGTTCCTTATTTTAAGAGTTAATTTTTAGGGCTGTGGTCCTGGGGGAACCTCTGGCTTTCTACCAGCACCTCTAATCAGGTCCCCAGATCTCTAAACCCGGAATAAAACCGGCTCAGTCTCCTGTCACTAACTGGCACTGATTACAGGCAACCATCCGGTATCCCTTCTGAAAGATGGAAAAAAGCCTTCCGGCAAAGTCTCAATCAGATATCACGTCACGAAAATTTTGGAGTCAGTGCAGGCTCTGATCCCCCAAATAAAACAGAGAGTTAAGGGGTAACTCTTAGTTCATTCGTTTGTGTTAGCACTACACCATTTGTCTGTCTGAACAACGGAGGGCAAGCGTTGGACTGAGAGGGACAGCGGACGGAACTGCAGGCTGAAAGAGGTGAGTGACTGAATCTGGGCTGAACTTTTCCTAAGTCCCCACCCTCGGGTGGTGAAGGCTTTGGGAAGGACCACCTCCCTTTTCTGGTCTTCCTTGGTGGCTCCGTGGTAAGAATCTGCTTGTCAATGCAGGAGATGCAGGTTCAGTCCCTGGGTAGGGAAGATCCCCTGGAGGAGGAAATGGCAACCCACTCCAGTATTCTTGCCTGGGAAACCCCATGGACAGAGAAGCCTGGCAGGCTGCAGTCCACGGGGTCACGAGGGTCGGACACGACTTAGTGACTGGGCATGCGCTCAGGCATGTCTTACCTCTAGTCTGTCCATGTTGACCGTGAGGTGGACACTGGCATGCTTGGACTGGCTCCATCCTTTCAGAGGACTCTTCCCAGAAAATGACCCCAGTTACTGTAAACCTGAGCAGACTGGAGTTGGAAGGGCATGATAAATAGACTGAAGTTTACTGAAGTAAGGATCCGGGAGATTCTTCAGTGCATCCTTGGGTCCTTTCTTCCCAGCAACAGTGGCTGTCCTGTGAGAGACGGGTTCGTCCTCCAGAGGGCGCTCCAGAGACAGACTCCCTAGAGGGTCATGGGAACAAGACCCACAGCTTCCGGAAAGATCTTTCTGCGGAAGTCCAAAATATCCAAATGAAAGTGTTAGTTGCTCAGTCGTGTTTGACTCTTTGAGCTCCCGAGGACTGCAGCCCACCAGGCTCCTCTGTCAACGGGATTCCAGAATATCCAAGTGTGCGTCTAATTCTAAAGAACTGGGAGGTGACAGGGAGGGCAGCACTGCTCTCTCTCCTTCTAAGTGACCCTTTTCTTTGTTTCCACAGAATGCCTGAAATGAGAACGGTAGCTGAGAACTCTTCTCTGACAGAGTTCATCCTCGCAGGCTTAACCAGCCAGCCAGAACTCCAGATCCCCCTCTTCTTCCTGTTTCTAGGTTTCTACGTGGTCACTGTGGTGGGGAACCTGGGCTTGATAACCCTGATTGGACTCAACTCTCACCTGCACACCCCCATGTACTTTTTCCTCTCTAACTTATCCTTCATAGATTTCTGCTATTGCACTGTTATCACTCCCAAAATGCTGATGAGTTTTGTCTCAAAGAAGAACATTATCTCCTACGCAGGGTGTATGACTCAGCTCTTCTTCTTTCTTTTCTTTGTCATCTCTGAGTCCTTCATCCTGTCAGCGATGGCATATGACCGCTATGCTGCCATCTGTAACCCACTGGTGTACATGGCCACCATGTCTCCCCAGATCTATTTACTTCTTTTGTTGGGTGTCTATGTGATGGGGTTTGTTGGGGCCATGGCCCACACAGCATGCATGGTGAGACTGACCTTTTGTGCCAACAATCTTGTTGACCACTACATGTGTGACATCCTTCCCCTTCTTGAGCTCTCTTGCACCAGCACGCATGTAAATGAGCTGGTGGTTTTCATTGTTGTGGGCATTGATATTGGTGTGCCCACAGTTACCATCTTCATTTCTTATGCCCTCATCCTCTCCAGCATTCTCCATATTCGTTCCACTGAGGGCAGGTCCAAAGCATTCAGCACCTGTAGCTCGCACATTATTGCAGTTTCTCTTTTCTTTGGGTCTGGGGCATTCATGTACCTCAAACCATCTTCTCTTTTACCCATGAACCAGGGGAAAGTGTCCTCCTTGTTCTATACCATTGTGGTGCCCATGCTCAACCCTTTAATCTATAGCCTGAGGAATAAGGACGTCAAAAGTGCTCTGAAGAAAATTTTAAGCAAAGTATTGTTCTCCTGAGAAGGGGGCAATATTTAGGAAAAGGACATTTTTCCTTCCATAGATGATTCAAGTTCCATTGACTACATGGAGGAAATTTGAACCCCTTCTCAACAAGTTTGTCTTTCCCCCTTTAAGAGCCCTTTAACTTAGGAAGACTGTTAAAACTAGAGGATACTCACATTTAGTGGGCCTTAAGGATCATTGGAGCTTCGCTGGTGATTCAGGCGGTAAAGAATCTGCCTGCAATTCAGGAGACCTGGGTTTGATCCCTGGGTCAGGAAGATTCCCTGGAGAAGGGAATGGATACCCACTCTAGTGTTCTTGCCTGGATAATTCCATGGACTGAGGGGCCTGGAGGGCTACAGTCCCTGGGGTTGCAAAGAGTCAACATGACTGAGTGACTAAAACTTTCATTTTTCACTTTAAAGAATTATTTAGTTAAGTTCTGTTTTATTTCTGAGAACAGATTCAGGCTTAGGTAACTTCCCCAAGGTCACTCAGCTACTCAGCAGGTGAATTGTGACTAGAATCCAAGCTCTTGCTTTTTAATACTGATTTTTTTCCATTACTGTTCACTTTCTTCCTCCCTCAGCTGCCCTAGAAGGTTTCATTTCAAGTGTGAGTTGGTCTAGGACATGAAATTCTGGTTTTGTCTACAGAAATTTCAGGCAACTTTTCAAGGGCTAATTTTAAATATCACATTTTCACATGAAGGTAGGAGGTATAACACTTTGTTGAGATGGTCTTGGCTGAATGACCAGACAGATTCTTGAAGAATTCTGCAGAGTGTGTGGGGAAGTGTGCTAGAACCCGGACAGCAGCACACACGGTACCTCCTGAGATAGCGACGTGGAGCTTTGGCCAGTTGGACTTCAGTGAATTTGGCCATGAGTGCGTGAAAGACCTCAAAGAATATGTCAGCGTTACAAAGGACAGGATTTGGGAAATATTTCACACACAATCACTTCCTTGTTTTCAAATTGTGCTTTTAAAGCAAGAGTGGAGAAATCTGCCACTCAGGGTGGTCAGCTGAGGATTTGGAGACTATTTGGGAACCATAGAAAACCTAGTGTTATCCAGTCAGCACCACACGGCAGCCAGTGACAGAGGAAATGGTCACTGACTGTTATGGTACTGCTTGCATTTTCTGTGTGACCCTTTAGGTAACTATCTGGTACCTGACTCCAAGCACTGGGAGGCATTCTCTAACGGTTCCATCATTGGGCTCCTTGGCCTCTGGTTTCTGGTTGGGTTAGGCAATGGTAGCATCAGCAGAGAAAATCAGAAGATGAGAGGAGTGTGATATTTGTAATGTTTATTGCCTAGAATTTCTTCCAGCTGGGCTACAGTGTCAGGAACTGAGTGCCCTGTTTCCTACTTGGTTACAGTAACTGCTCCCTCCTTTGTCTCTTCATGCCAAGGGGCTGCAGTTTCTCCTGGCTGTTGCTAGTCTGGGGAGCTCTATCTCCCTTTGGTGGTCTCTCCAAATCACCTTTTGTGTACACCTCTGCAAATGGTTCCCTTGTTATATTTTTCAGTTACTTTGTTTTCTGCTGGGACCCTAGCTAACACACCTCACAGTAAAGGGTGGAAGTACAGCCTAAGTTTGTACATCCACAGCCTAATGTTTCTACGTATAAGGGGTAGGGTTGCCTTTTGTTTTAAAAGAAAATTGTAGGGGGTAAATTTTTTTTTTTTTTTTTGTGAAGCAGCAATACATGAAATGCAGTGACAATACTTTTGATTTATAAGAGTCTCTTTAGGAAAAATCTCTTCTATATGGAAAAATGAAATTTGAATGGATGCATAGCTTTGCCTGTTGGATTGCAGAGATCAATAAGGGTGAGTTCAAATGAACGAGAGCAAAATGAGAGAACTTTATACAGCACAGAACAGATGGATGGACAGTATGGAAGCTGGGTGACTGGGATAGGTGAGAGGAAGAGAGTAGCATAAAGACCTAGAAAAAGCAGAGACTAGGGAACTGGAAGGTAGAATCAAATTTAGACCTTAGCTTTTACTCAGTAGCTATGTGATCTTCTCCAAGTTACTTGATGACTCTGAGCAAATGTTTTCACAGGATTATTCAGAGAATTAAATGGCAAGTGCTCAGCAAATTTCATCTCCATTCTTGCTAGATCCTCTTCTCCTAGCATCAGCACTTCCACTAATTTATTGTGTGACCTTGAGATATTTGCTCTATCTTTCTGGGCTCATGCTTGCTTATGTGAAAAATGATTATGCTAGATCACATTATTTCTACATTCTATTTATTTGTATATTAAATGCATAGTACAGGTTCATGATGTTTAATATCATTACTAAAAAATGATCAGTGAAAGGACGTCTGGTCCTTTCTGGTCTTTTTGTAGCCTCCCATGGGGACATCACTGTTGCTTGTTAATTGTATGTATTTTTGACAGTCTTTGCACATATATACACACAATGTTGTCCTTATTTTAAGAGTCTATGAGCAGTTTCTTTAAACAGATGAAAATTAATTAGAAGAGGAGGGAATAAAGAATTCTTATTGGATAGATGAATAAAAAAGCAGAAAAGATGTATGTGAAGGGTCATGGGTAGCCAAAAAGAGGGAGAGAGAAAGGAACACTGTGAAAGCCAGAAACACCATCTCTAGCTACAAAAGTTTGTTTCTCAAAACAGAGCTCACAGCCAGAATTTTTTTTTCTTATCTCTTGCCTTCAATTTTGTTTTTTATAATTGTGCAAAATTCTGCCATATGGATGTACTATAACCAATGAACATTTTTCTACTGCTGTATGTTATTTTCATATTTCCAAATCATAAGTGATGCTTAACAACATTCAATAAATCTGAGTCTCCCCATTAAAATATATTCCTAAACAAGGAATTACTGAATTACACAAGATTCTTGAATTTTATTGCAAAATCCCTTCTTGAAAATGCAATCTCAAGCTGCACTCTCACTAGCAGCATACACACATCTGGACTGTGCACTTTGGCCAAACTCTGTACTGGTAAGGGTGGCATTCATGAAGACTTGTCACCTTTAATTTTGGTGGTGGTGGTGTTTGTGTTATTGTCTCTTCCTTCTATATCTTTTCTTCCCTCTACTTCATAAACTATTTGTGGTGCCTGGATGGGTAAGAATAGAGGGAGCAAATTGAAAATATTTTTTCTTTCCTTTTCCTTCCTTATACACTATTTTAATTTCTTAAGTAGCTCTTTGTTGGCTTAATTGTATTACTGGTAATCATTTTAATTCTAGGACAGGAAGGTGCTCTGGAGCCTTCCAGTCTGTGACTATCTACTGTGAGGTGTCTTTCTGGAATACCTTTCTCCTGCCCCAGTTCATTTCTGTGCCTCTGCTCATGATGCTTGCAATGTAAAGTCCTTGTCACTTTCTTTTCTGTATCTATCCCTACCACAAATTAGACTGTGTAGTTTTGTGTGGGCAGAGTTCTTGGTGTCTGTTTTGAGACATTCCCCACACCAAGCACAGTGCCCGGCACATGCACAGTGGAGATTAAACAAATCTATGTTGGATGCGAGATTGGGCCATCTAGCAGTTTTAGCAGCTGACTTACCAAAGGGGTTTCCCTGTTCTGTCTTCTGGCAACACATCTCTTCCAGCAACCGGATAAACACATGCTCAGTCCCTGATAGCCCATCAGTGATGCCTTGATTATATTGCTGCTCAGTTGCTTAGTCATGTCAGACTCTTTGCAGCCTTATGGACTATAGACTGCCAGACTACTCTGTCCGTGAAATTCTCTAGGTAAGAATACTGGAGTGGGTGGAGATTTCTGCCTCCCGGGGATCTTCCCGATCCAGGGATTGAACCTGCATCTCCTGCATTGGCAGGCAGATTCTTTACCACTGAGCCACTTGGGAAGCCCTTGATTATGTTGTTCTTATGTTTACTCCTGTCCCCTAATTTTAGGCACATGCCACCCGGCATCTGTAGTGGAAGCCAGACCCTATCCTTATCTGTAGACCACCACTTTGCTGCTGCTAAGTTGCTTCAGTCATGTCTAACTCTTTGCGACCCCATGGACTCTAGTCCAGCAGGCTCCTCTGTCCATGGAATTCTGTGACTCCTGTATCAAAGGCAAATTCTTTACTGCTGAGCCACAGGGGAAGCCCAAACCCCCACTTCACACTCCTCCTAATAGTAAAATTTATAGTTTTCTATAAAATGAATACCTTCAGCAAACTCTAAGCCACTATTGAGAGGGTAACAGGCAGGAAGGCCAGGGGTCTCCAAAAGGAGGAAATAGGCTGCAAGTGCCAGACATTTTTATCTTTCTTAAGTGGCAGGAGGAAACAAACTAGAGATTTTTTTTCCTTCTCTATACAAATTTAAAAGGAGATTTCTCTTAAAATGCTATGTTGCCATGACACCTGGTTTCACCTGAAGCTAACTATTCTCAAAACCTGGAGTTAACCAATACATTTTTTCTTATGGAAATGTTTGTCTTAAGCTATGTTAATGTACCCCAGACTGTGTCTTCAAGTTGGTTCTGCCAAATGGCTCAAACTACTTGACAAACCAGTGTGTTATACTCAGATATTGTTCCCCTAATCTATGTAAATGAAACTATTTGTGTGGTAATCTGCCCTTCTACAAGATTCAAGTCAATCGTTTCATGGCCTGGGATGAATTATCTGGTGCCATTGTGAATTTTAAGACATTCCTTTCTTTTCATTAACAGACTGCTAGTGACTATATAACATACAGCTAAAGACAAGCAGGGGGGTACACTTTCTGCCCCCTTCTGATGCCTATGTTAGAAGCTTTCTCTATCTCTTTTATACTTTAATAAAACTCTATTACACAAAAGCTCTGAGAGATCCAGCCTTGTCTCTGGCCCCGGATTAAATTAGTCTCCTCCGGAGGCCAAGAATCCCGGCGTCTTATTGTTCAGCAACAACCTTTCACTACCCAACTGAACATAGGACTTCAAGAGAAATTTAACAGTTGGGCATTCATTTCGTATTCCCCATTTTAGTTAATATGCCAGAGACAGCAAGCTGAAGAAAAATTTGTACAATATAGAAATGAATCATTCATGCTCCCATTTCCCCCAGAGTAATGGAGACCATAATCTCAAATGATTGTGTTCAGAAGATTAATACACTTAGAAAAGAGTTACCAAGATCACAGCCTGATTCTTTGCTGACTTCGCATAGCACCATTTCCTCAGAGCAAAGCTTCCTTTTTCTTTGATCTCAATCTGGGGACATTTGATAACACAGAGTTCTTGAAACTTTGCAAGTTTATTGGTAATTTATTGGGGAAGATTGCTACTTTTTCCGTTGTATTTAAAAGTAAATTGTGGGGAGATATTTTGAGACCATGAAGTGTGATGTTCCTTTTCAATCTTTCACACCCTTCTTTTAACATCCACTGATGGTGCTTGCTTGATTCTATTAATCTGATGGTTATAAAATGGAGATTTTTTAACTCCATCAAACTTTTGTTATTTGTTTCTAACTCCATCAAACTTTTGTAGTTTCGTCAGGAAGAACCCTTATTTCTTCTATATTCATTGATTCATTCATTCATTTATATCATTATGGACTCATACATTCTAATTTTATCGAGTTATGATTCATTATTATCATTATTTACTTTGATGCTCAATTTGTCCCAGGTTTGTCCAGTGCCACCCTCCTCACACTCAATCTTATGACCTTTCAATATATCTACATTAGATTTTGAGCACTTTATTACCTTCTGGCAAAACAATCTGGCTTATTCTGTTCTTTCCCTGCCCAAGCACTGGTTTTATGTGGAGACACATGGTGTTTAAAACTGAAATATGAAAAAAAAAACCTTGAAATATGAATATTAGGTGAAATGAGCTTTATTTAATGTGATTCTGCAAGCAGCTGTTTAATGGAAGAATGCTCATCTTTGTAGTCATTTATGTTTGCTCTTTGAGGATGCCTGTGTATGTATAAGTGAGACTTGCTTTCTGTGAAGAGGCCAATGCTCTGTGTCCCAAACATAACGGTTCCTTAGCATCATTTCTCACCACCTTTTACTTGCACACACGATAGTTTCCCAGGTTTGATCAGTGACTAGTGAGACCACATAAAAGGAAGAACCAGGCCTGGAGTGGGAGAAAAAACAGCCCCGAGACATTTGACCCCACAGTTTGGTTGTAGATGCCATTCAGTCTGGCCTCCTCAAGGGTATGACTCCTTGTCTCTCTACCTCCTTCTTCACATCTTGCAATGACTGTGATTTGAGAATGAAGGTGGACAAGAGTCTCACAAGATTCATGGGACCATGTTCCTCAAACACAAACAATAACATTTTATACAAGTTCTCATTTAGACTTCCTATAACATATGAAATGATTCTCTCTGTTTTATAAATGGGCAAACTGAGGCTTAAAGATGTTAAGAACTTACCTGAAATAGATTGTACAGATAGTAAGTGGTGAAGTAAAGAACTGAATTTAGACTGGCTGACTCTGGTGTTCACACTCCTGCCACTCGCTGCCTTCCAGAGGCTCAATCTGCATGTGCAAGAAATTGTGATGCATGTATATGCACCCTGTGCCAAGTCCAAGGTCTTGCTGCCTCAGAGCTGGACTTGTCCATGCATTCACTCTCACTTGAAATGATTCACCAAAAAGAGATGTCAAGGAAGAGTGCCAAAGACTTTTTTCCTTATCCAATGCACTGATTTGATAGGGTCAGTAATACAACCATATGTGAGACCTGCTGGGCTACGGTGATATGGATTGTGAAGTCAAATATCCAGAAAATGTTTGAGGTTATAGTCTCAACCCTAGTTAGGTGATCTAACACATGCAGACAGCTTAATGCCTGGCAGATACAGAAGGTGTAGGTAAATGCTGAACAAATCCTGAGTGAGATCTTAAAATGTTAAATTATGCACTGTTTTGTTTTTAATTTTTTAAAATAATTCTTCTTAAAATTGCAGAAGCAATGCTTGAGTGTTGTAAGAATATGTAAAAGTATCAGTAAGCAAAAGATTAAAAAAATCTATGATCCTACCATCAAGAGATAACTAACTACTCTTAGGATTTGGGTGTTTATTCTTTCAGAAATTTGTGTGTGTGTACCTATGATGACTTAAATTGATTTGCAAAAACAACACACACATATATCCACAAACACAATAACAAATGTGGTCATAGTGTTTGATTTTATAACTTTTTTTCTCATTCTGTAACACAATGTAAACAGCTCTTCATGTGACTAAATATATTTGAAAATCATGATTTTTAATGGCTATACTCATTATGTTAGGAGTTGTAAGATCAGTGGGATGATGTAAAATGTTTCTATTGGCTGCACAGGACAACACTGTTTCCTTATTACAAAGAGTTTTTTTTTTTTTTTTTTTTTTTTTAAGCAGTAATGCGTTCATCTGAGGATCCTAAATTTCCTTTTCTAAATTTCTAAGAGCAGCTTTCTCCCTGACTATTTCTCATGTGTGACATGCTGCACTTTCCTCCCACCACCTGAGTTCAGGTTTCCCTGGTCTCCAGCCCCATCCATCTCCTACACTCTTTACCAAAAGTCAGAAGCAAGTTTGGAGATGTCAACTCTCCTATTTTGCTCACCATCAACTACAAACTCTGGTGCTAACTGGTTTCCACCCCAAATGTGATTCTAGCTTCTCTGAGGCTTCACCTTCCCTAGTAGGGAGAAGACTCTATGTCCTATACAGGTAACTGAAGAAGCAACCCTTTCTCTTCCCCCTTATTTGCCCCTACTTCACTCCAATGGAGTGAATGGTTTACAGGACTAATCACAAATTAGGAAAATTGACTTATAATGTTGTTCAGGGTGGCCCAGCCCCCTTTGTTAGGCCTCTCTTCTCATTTCTGGCTAAGACATGCACATTCTCAGAATCTCTGCTCATCTCCTCCATCTGCAACCCTTCTCCTTTGTTGAGAACACCAACTGTTGTCCAGCTCAGTTTAGACCTGGATTCATAAATTTAGTCTATGGTGTGCAGTGAGGGAGTTATAAGGTCCTATTGTAGATGTACATCCCCGCTCGGTCTTCTAATTAACTTTATCAGGAATAAAGCTGGCATTTTTTCGCCCCCCTGACTTCTGTGTCTAACTTCTCAATTGATTCTCGAGTCAGAGAGGGAAGAGGATCTAATTTACCTCCATCATTAATCCACCCCACCTACCTCTCACCCCTCTCTGCCATGTATACAATGATTCGAGTCTCAATGTCATTTTCCATTTCCCAAATTTGCAATGCTTTTTTTTTTTTCCTTTCCCTTCATATGACTTTTAATATTTCCTTTTGTGATTCTCTTTGCCCAGAAATCCTGATTTTCTCTTGGTTAAGTTCTACTTATCAGTCAAGACTAATAGCAATGCATTTCTAAAATCACATCATAAAGCAGATTGTGCATCTCCATGCATATGTACGAGGTAAGTTGCTTCAGTCATGTCCGACTCTTTGTGACCCCATGGACTATAGCCTGCCAGTTTCCTCTGTCCATGGGATTCTCCAGGCAAGAATACAGGAATGGGTTGCAAAGCCCTCCTCCAGGGGTTCTTCCCGACCCAGGGACTGAACCCAAGTCTTGTGTCTCCTGCATTGGCAGGTGGGTTCTTTACCACTAGTGACACCTGGGAAGCCTGCATTTCCATAATTACATGCAATGACTGGAAGTTGTTTTTTAATAAAGATCTGTTGCCAGACCAAAGACACACTTTCTATAATACTTTATAAGTGATTTTTAAGAGTAAATTATTTTCTGAAAAATAGCTTTCAAAAAGCTATTCCAAAGCTATTCTGTATTGATTTTATACAGAATCACAAAGGCAAATAAGTGAACATAGAACCCATGAAAAATAGAACCTTATAAAAATAATGACCAATTTAAACACACACTAGCAATTTAATTACTAATAAAAATATTTTTTGTGCCATTACCTTCTTTAGATGTTAAACATAATCCTTATTATTATTATTTGCTATTGCTTTTATGGTCCACAAAACATTAAAAAAGCTGGTCAGACAATCAAATGCACTTCTGTCTGCCTAGAAAAGGAGCTTATTATTCATTATTAAAGAAAAAAGGAGTCATTGGACAATTGAAGGTTTAAAAAACTTTATGTAGGATTATGAAGAATGGTCTCTGAAATCTGCAAAGTTTGTTCATTTTATCCTTTAAACCACATCGACACAACAGTTCCCTGGAAGGGGAAAAATCATTCAAAATAGAGAGAAACACTGAGGGAGACTTTGTTGCACCCTTTTAAAAGGTGATTTTGGTGGGTGTGTCTGCCTTCATCACAGGGATATGAGAAAGTTGTCCCACAGCTTGGAATGGTTTCCCTACCTCCACTCCCTGCCACACCCCCATTAATCTCCAGTCACTATTCTGGCAGCCAGCATTCTTAACTACAAACAGAACACTAATTCTGGTTAACTTCTTCCAAAAAAGGGAGTTGTCAGGAAATGAAGTGGTTCACAGAATCTCACAGCAGTTTTTGGAGCCAGGTAGCATCTAGGAGAAGCCAGGTGGTAGAAGCCCAGCCAAGTTACACCTCAGATCTGTCTGGTTAGGCTGAGCTGGCTGCTCCTGTTGGCCACCAACACCTGACATTTGTTACTGATTGACTGATTTTTGTCTTTTTTTGGTGCCAAAAAGGAATATGAATTGTTCCTCTTTTTTGTGTCACAGAAAGAGCATGGGAATATCTGAGCTGAGCTCATGTCTTATGTTCTCAAGATTTCACAGAAAAAGGCCAAGTTCTGGCTCCATCCAAGACTTACACAAGGGAGGGTTTCCAAATGCAGGAGTGCCAATGCTGGACAGTCACAAACAACTAGTTTCATCACTATTTGCTTTTTGAGTTTTAAACCTGAATTTCACTTCCTCAGGGAGGACATCCCTGACCCTCCAGATTCAGGAGAGCACCTCCCCCCGCCTCATTAAATGGTTTCATAGCAACCCATAACTTTTTTCTGGCAAACTTACTGTATTTCCAATTAATTATTGGAATTGATTAATTATTAGAATCAATTAGAAGCAGCTGTTTACTTTTTCCATCTAAATTACCTATTTGAAAGAAAAGGGACTATGTGTTTCCACTATTGCTTTATTTTCAGTGCCAAACACAATGTCTAGAATGTGGTAGATGTGCTCTATATATCCGTCAGACTGTATTTATTTCTACATTTCTTGTGTTTTATTTCTAAATGATAGCTATTCCCCCCTTCTCCCTAGTTGATGCTGACTTCTGGATAAGTTCTACTATCCAAGTTACTTATTTTTTCTTCACCTGTGTCTAACAGGCTGTTTAACATATTCAAAGAATTCCTCATTTCAACAATCATGTTTTTATTTCTAAAAGCTTTATTGGAGGGAATTCTCTGGTTGGAGAACTAAAATCCCACAAGCTGCACAGAGTGGTCAATAAATAGAGTTTAAATTCTTTAAAAATATGCTTTGCCAATTGTGATTTTTCCTTCATTATACTTTCATTTTTTCCCCTTTGAATACATCAAATATATTTATTTTTTATTCTGTCCCTGATAAATATAATAATTTTGCAGATCTGGTTCTGTAGATTGTGATTTTTCATTATCATCCTGGTGGCTTATTATGTGTTTGTTTAGTAATTTTCATTAAGAGTTTATGATCCTTGGGTATTTATCAGGGGAAATCCTTTGATATTTTGATTTAAATTGTATTTTCCCAAGAAAGATGTGTTGTTGTTGTTGTTATATATGTAATACAGATTTTCTGCCTAAAACACAGAGGTGGTTGGAACTTTTCAGGGGATATTTTCTCTCTTTTTCTGCCCTTTTAGAGCCAAGGCCAGGACAGATACATATCTCTGCCTCTTCCTATGTGAACTTTTTTCTTTCTATAATTAAGCCATGGGAGATGTTTCCCTTTGGGACCCAGTATTATGAGTCAATAATGGTACCAAACTCCCAGCCTGCTTGATTTCCTGGCTTTATCTCCTGTGTCCTGCATCGGCAACCAAATTAAACTCCAAATCTGGGCCACAGGAAATAGACTAGCTCCCCAAGGACAAACCCCAGGTCCAGTGCACCCCCCTGGATTATTCTCTTTTGCTCTCACAGGAATTCACTTAGTATCTGCTCCCTCAAATATCAACAAATAGATGACTTTTATACTTTATTCTGAATTCTTAGTTTGCCATATTAGAGATTTTTCTGAATATAAAGTTTGCAAGATTGCAAGAAGTAGCTAGTCTTAATAAAAATGTATTGGATGATGAATAAGTGAATACACTGACTGCTACTCTGATGAACAGAGATGTTTATCGCTTCCTCATTCATTGCTGAGCCATTGCCACATATCTGCAAAACTGTTATTTAAGAGGGAGAAATGCAGTGGGTAAGAAATTATGTACTAAAGAGAAATACCTATTTTCTTCATAAAAACAAACCTCAGAAACATCATCTAAATATGGAACTGGAAAAAAGTTTCTCTGAGTAGTGAAGGGGAAACAGAATCCAGTCCTTTACTAGGAACTGTCCTGGCAATTTCCCTTGAGTATGCATTCTGATGCAGCATGCAATCTCTAGAGGGCTTCTGAAAAACAAAAAAAGTGTTAGTTGTCCAGTGGTGTCTGGCTCTTTGTGACTCCATGGATTGTAGCCTGCCAGGTTCCTTTGTTCATATAATTCTCCAGGCAAGAATACTGGAGTGGATTGTCTTTCCCTTCTCCAAGGGATCTTCCCAATTTAGGGATTGAACCCAGGTCTGCCGCACTGTGGGCAGATTCTTCACCATCTGAGCCACCAGGGAAGTCCAGAGGGCTTCTGTTCCTCCTCAGCACTTGATAAATGACCATAAACTTTCCGCCTTCTGGTTTATCTGGAGACAAAGCCAGATGTTCCAATGTGAGTGAGAGGCTGGGGATGACAAAAGAGGAATAAGAGTAAGGAGAGAGGAAGAGGGAAGGCGGAAGGAGGAAGGATGGAGGAAAGGAGAAGGAGGAAGGAGAGAGAGGGACAGACAGCGAAGTGAAAGCTGTATTCTTCCATGGCTGAGTCACGTAGCATCACTTCTGCCATATTCTTGGTTTGAGAAATCCCAAGTCCCTGCCTAGATGCAAGGTTAAAAAGCATAGGCACCATGGGAGTTGTCTTTATTGAAGGACAGCTTTCCTTCCCTTGTATTAAGAGCATGTGGGATGTAAGATGTATGTATAGGTGTGTGTGTGCACATGTGTGCAAGTGTGCATGTGCTATAATGCCATCTTTGGAAAGAATAACCTGCCACACATGCACACTGTAAAGTTGTATAGTTTGGGCTAGGTATAAATCAGAAATAGCTTGCAGTTAATGCCCTCCCCATTTTTAAGCCAAAATCTACCGACAAGAAAGTACTGGTTGGCCAGGAAGAGCAGGTTCAGTGAAAGAGAACTCTTAGGGTAAGAGAGGGTGAAAGACAGAGACTGTCTTAGTCAGAAAGTGGAGAGAAGTCAGTAGGAGACAGCAGGAGCAGGAGGATTTGAATAGTTGCTTATGCTCTTTTTAGTAGGGTGACCATATAATTTGTTACCCAAATCCAGACACTTTTGAGAGTGAGAAGGTTTGCTATTAATAATTATACAGGGATAATGGATGTAAATCAGGAATGTTCCAAGCAATCTAGGATTATTTTAGGCATCCTCGGTGGAAACTTACAAATGCAGTTGCTCACATATCTTTGAAAATTTCTTAGAATATTCATGTAGCAGATGACATGGAGAACAATTTTGCCATCTGAAAGATTACAGAATTTAAAACCTTTAGGTACATCTCCTGTTAATACCTTGGCCTGCACACATCCATACAGTAAGTTTGTGAAGGGGTGTGTGTGTGTGTGTGTGTGTGTGTGTGTGTGTGAGCACATGTGTGAGTGCTGCTTTGCATAAGTGATACCTTAATCTCATTTATAGTAAAAGCCAGTCTATAGCCCTTGGTAGAACTGAGGGTAGGTGGTGCTTGTGATTGTGGTGGTGGTGGAATGTCTCCACTGTTCTGAGCAGCTTATGGTGCTAGAAACATTTTGTCAGAGGTGCTCTTCATACCACCTACAAGTCCGACCTAACTTTTTTTGGTCCTATTCTCAAAGCTCCCTTTACAAATTTGGAAATAGTGGTTAAAATAAGTATGGGATCATCCTCCCTTAATGTCAAGTGTAAGTACCAAGATTTAATAAAGGAGAGGAAACCTGAGCCCTACCCCCCATCTCAATTCATCACTCAACAACATGAAATCCTCAGAGTTTAGGAGAAGTCTGTGTGAACACCTGAGTCCCAAGATGCTAGGTAACATCATCATCCAGGTTGTAAACAAAGACAGTCCAATTTCTTCCCTGTAGGGACATAACTGAGAAATTACCTAGGGATTGAGACTGTATCTAATCAGATCCCTGAGATCATCAAGTAGCCCTAAGTTCTCCATGATATACCAGCTGGGGTTCTGGTGAAAAGGAGGGTTGCTCTTTTTTTTCTCCTAAAGTTGACATATACCATCTGGGAAAATCCACCAACAGAAATCTTGGCCTAGTCCCACAGCACCTTGGAGACTGGGGTCTGTAAAAGCTCTGATTCTCAGCACCAAGGGAATCAGAAGAGCTAAAACTTGATGCTGTCTGCTCTATGCACTAACACCATTTTCTCCTTTGAGCTAATGGAAAAAGAGATTGCTTAATGCCCAGGACTGAAGGGCAGGGAGGAGGAAGGTGAATGTGACTCCCATTTCTCCTTATGACTTTCTTTTAAATTCACAATCAAGCAGTCTGAGAGGTACCGATCCCCTCTTTACTCTTGAAACTGATTCTGGTGTCAAATGTAGTGAAGGGACTAAAATGAGCAAGGCAGGAGGTGCAGACAGAGGGGACCACTCTTGGCTTTCTCTCAGGGTGCGGACCTCTTATCTGGTTGGGAGGGGGCGGCAGGGTGAATGGAGACAATGTGGGACAGGAGAGCCTGTCTCTCAGAGTCTGAGGCGCAGTCGGTTCAGGTTGTACTCCGGGCTCTTGGAAGGTCTTTCTGAGAGCTACTGGGCAGTCAATTCAGGTGCTCCATCTCCTCATCTCCCGAGTGCAGACAGAATTCTTGCTGCCCATGCTAACAGACTCTAGCCTGGATTCATGATCAGCCCAGGAGAGCTAAGATGTAGTCACATTGAGACATTGACACATTGTCAATAGCTTGGCAGGGCTCAGGTGGAGGGAGGGCATATAGATGAGAGAAGAAAAGCAAAAAGGAGGGCATTCATGCACTGGCTCATCTTCTAGACTTTTTTCCATCAGCTATGCTTGTGCTTATAATCAATTGAAACATTTTGTCCCTTGTTTCCACAGACAGCTTCCCAGAAGAGAATGGCTCTGGTAAACAGCTCCTCGGTGACTGAGTTCATCCTCGTGGGATTATCAGAACGATCAGAGCTTCAGCTCCCCCTCTTCCTCCTGTTCTCAGGGATCTATGTGTTCACAGTGGTGGGCAACTTGGGCTTGATCACCTTAATTGTGCTGAATTCTAGCCTTCACACTCCAATGTACTTTTTCCTCTTCAACTTGTCTTTTATAGATTTCTGGTATTCCTGTGTGTTTACCCCCAAAATGCTAATTGACTTTGTATCAGAAAATATCATTTCTTATGTGGGATGCATGACACAACTATTTTTCTTCTGTTTCTTTGTCAATTCTGAGTGCTACGTGTTGGTATCGATGGCTTATGATCGCTTTGTGGCTATTTGCAATCCTCTGCTGTACACGGTCACCATGTCCCCTCAGGTCTGTTCTCTGATGATGCTTGGTTCATATGTGATAGGGTTTGCTGGGGCCATGGCCCACACCGGAAGCATGTTGAGACTGACCTTCTGTGATTCCAACATCATCGACCACTATCTGTGTGAAGTTCTCCCCCTCTTGCAGCTCTCCTGCACCAGCACTCACATCAATGAGCTGGTGTTTTTTATTGTTGTTGGAGTGGTCATCACAATATCCAGTATCTGTATCTTCATCTCATATGCTCTGATTCTCTCCAGTATCCTCCGTATTCCTTCCGCTGAGGGTAGGTCCAAAGCCTTCAGCACATGTGGCTCCCATGTAGTTGCTGTGGCTCTGTTCTTTGGGTCAGGGGCATTCACCTATTTAACAAACTCTTTTCCTGGATCAAAGGACCAGGGTAAATTTGCCTCAGTCTTCTACACCAATGTGGTTCCCATGCTTAACCCTTTGATCTACAGTCTGAGGAATAAGGATGTTAAACTTGCTCTAAGAAAAACCCTGAAGACAGTTCTCTTCTGAAATGGTTCTGATTGCATCAGTCACTTATTGGTAAGCAGCATGCTCAAGAATATTTTATCTACATGTGGAAGACTTTTAGTCTTTCTTTTTTAAATGAGGTCTTCTCTCTACTTAAAAAAATTGCAAATCTCTTACTTGAATTCTTTTTGAGGTTTATACTATTTCAACTGGTTCACTGCATGCAAGTTAGCATCTATTAGGTGCCTATTGTTTATTGGACTCTATACTAGGTCCAAGAGATGAGTAAGATGAGACTCTATGCCTTCCATCCTTTTCTCGGTAGGCTAAATGGGTTTGTTCAAGCAACTTTTCTGGCTGGGAGATGGGGCAGGTGGTCATACAAAAATCCTGGAGAATGAATTTATTTTTCTTCAGTTACGAGAACAGGCTTACCAAAGATGAAAGGTAGCTATAACTTGGGCCATTAAGTAAGATAGCCTTCCAACTCCTAGAAAGGTTTGCTTGGCTAGGAGAAATGTAAATCATCTCTTTCATATACATCCACATCTGTATAAGAGAAAGCCTTGTCTAAGAGCTGTTTATATGACCTGAAATGTAAGATAAATCAAACCTAAATCTTTCTTTTCAAAGTTTCAAAACTCTTAGGCCATGGATTAATAACCATGGGGTGGGTGGTTTATAACTGGGCCAAATTCTTGGGTTCTGGGGTCTAAGTCTGAAAGCAAAACAATGAGAGAAATTCCATGGATTTACAACAGGTTATTAACTGCTAACCTCTATCCTGCCCTGAAGGTATAGTGCATGTTATAGACATTTAGGACAATTCTTTTTTTCTTTACAGTAGATTTAGATTTTATTGCCTCTGAAACTCTGTGTGTGTGTGTGTGTGTGTATGTACGTGTGTTACAGTTAATTACTAAAGAATCAGGAAGAAAGAGGAGTCACATTACACTTTCCACTTGCAGGAAGACTTGAAAGGGACCCCAGTTTTGAGTGCCAAAGAGTGCTCTGTCCTACTCTGTTGAAGACTCCCCTATTCTATAATGGATAGTTCAGGTTGTGATGAGTACACCTTCATAAAGTTCCTTGTGTGTTGGAATGAAGCTAAACTTAGGGTCAAACTAACCCACATGGGGAGGCTAGAGGACCGAGACTTGTGGCGGGGTCAGAAGAACGGGATCCTCTCTGTGTAGTCTGGAACTTGGGGTGTCCATGAGGAGACTGTCTGCAAAGAGCACTTGGTACTTTTGGAAGTGGGGAGTGCCACATAAAGTGCTCAGCCTAGATATGTGGCTTTGCTCATAATGTTCCAACTCATCCAAAAAACTGGATAGTTGCACAGTGTATAGCGGCATGAGAAATGAGTAAACAAAGAGAAACAAGACCTTCCTCACATTTACTTCTCTGCTGACACCTGTTACAGTGGCAGCATCATACTAAGAAGAAAGATAGCTCAAGTGTTCTAGGTCAAGGCATTCTGAGATGGAGCCAAGAACAGCAAAGAGAAGCACCTGCAGCATGAAACTCAGGAGGAGATGTGAAATAGAACTAATTTTTTCCATGTCTGGCCACTATTTAAGATGCTTTACACATACTGTGCACATGGACATAAACAGAGGTCAATATCGAAATCAGATTGATTATATTCTCTGCAGTCAAAGATGGAGAAGCTCTATGCAGTCAGCAAAAACAAGACTGGGAGTTGACTGTGGCTCACATCATAAACTCCTTACTGCAATTTTCAGACTTAAATTGAAGAAAGTAGGGAACACCACTAGACCATTTAGGTATGACCTGAATCAAACCCCTTACCATTATACAGTGGAAGTTACAAATAAATTCAAGGGATTAGATCTGATAGACAGAGCGCCTAAAGAACTATGGATGGAGGTTCATGAAATTGTACAGGAGGCAGTGATCAAGACCATCCCCAGGAAAAAAAAATGCAAAAGCAAAATGGTTGTCTGAGGAGGCCTTACAAATAACTGAGAAAAGAAGAGAAGCTAAAGGCAAAGGAGAAAAGGAAAGATATACCCATTTGAATGCAGAGTTCCAAAGAATAGCAAGGAGAGATAAGAAAGCCTTTCTCAGTGATCAGTGCAAAGAAATAGAGGAAAACAATAGAATGGGAAAGACTAGAGATCTCTTCAAGAAAATTAAAGAAACCAAAGGAACATTTCATGCAAAGATGGACACAATAAAGGACAAAATGGTATGGACCTAACAGAAGCAGAAGATATTAAGAAGAGGTGGCAAGAATACACAGAAGAACTATACAAAAAAGATCTTTCTGACCCAGATAACCACAATGGTGTGATCACTCACCTAGAGCTAGACATCATGGAATGTGAAGTCAAGTGGGCCTCAGGAGGCATCACTACGAAAAAAGCAAGTGGGGGTGATGGAATTCCAGTTCAGCTATTTCAAATCCTAAAAGATGACACTGTGAAAGTGTTGCACTCAATATGCCAGCAAATTTGGAAAACTCAGTAATGGCCACAGGACTGGAAAAGGTCAGTCTTCTTTCCAATCCCTAAGAAAGGCAATGCCAAAGAATGTTCAAACTACCATACAATTGCACTCATCTCACATCCTAGCAAAGTAATGCTCAAAATTTTCCAAGCTAGGTTTCAAAAGTACGTGAACAGTGAACTTCCAGATGTTCAAACTGGATTTAGAAAAGGCAGAGGAACCAGAGATCAAATTGCCAACATCAGTTGGATCATTGAAAAAGAAAGAGAGTTCCAGAAAAATATCTACTTCTTCTTTACTGACTACGCCAAAGCCTTTGACTGTGTGGATCACAATAAACTGTGGAAAATTCTGAAAGAGATGGGAATACTAGACTGCCTGACCTGCCCCCTGAGAAATCTGTATGCAGGTCAAGAAGAAACAGTTAGAACCAGACATGGAACAACAGACTGGTTCCAAAGTGGGAAAGGAGTACATCAAGGCTGTATATTGTCACCCTGCTTATTTAACTTCCATGCAGAGAACATCATGTGAAATGCTGGGCTAGAGGAAGCACAAGCTGGTATCAAAATTGCCAGGAGAAGTATCAGTAACATTAGATATGACACCACCCTTATGGCAGAAAGTGAAGAAGAACTAAAGAACCTCTTGATGAAAGTGAAAGAGGAGAGTGAAAAAGTTGGCTTGAAACTCAACATTCAGAAAACTAAGATCATGGCATCTGGTCCCATCACTTCATGGCAAATAGATGGGGAAACAATGGAAACAGTGAGAGATTTTATTTTTTTTTTGAGCTCCCAAATCACTGCAGATAGTGACTGCAGCCATGAAATTAAAAGACTACTGCTCCTTAGAAGAAAAGCTATGACCAACCTAGACAGCTTTAAGAAGCAGAGACATTACTTTGCCAACAAAGGTCCGTCTAGTCAAAGCCATGGTTTTTCCAGTAGTCATGTATGGATATGAGAGTTGGACCATAAATAAAGCTGAGTACTGAAAAACTGATGCTTTTGGACTGTGGTATTGGAGAAGACTCTTGGGAATCCCTTGGATTGAAAGGAGATCAAATCAGCCAATCCTAAAGGAAATCAGTCCTGAATATGCATTGGAAGGACTGATGCTGAAGCTGAAGCTCCAATACTTTGGCCTCCTGATGTGAAGAACTGACTCGTTGGAAAAGACCCTGATACTGGGAAAGACTGAAGGCAGGAGGAGAAGGGGATGACAGAGGATGAGATGGTTGGATGGCATCATCAACTTGATGGGCATGAGTTTGAGCAAGCTCTGGGAGTTGGTCATGGACAGGGAAGCCTGGTGTGTTGCAGTCCATGGTGTTGCAAAGAGTCAGACACGACTGAGCAACTGAACTGAACTGAACTAGTTGCTCAGTCATGTCCAACTCTTTGGGACCCCATGGACTGTGGCCCACCAGGATCCTCTGTCCATGGGGAATCTCCAGGACAAGAATACTGAAGTGGGTTGCCATGCCCTCCTCCAGGGGATCTTCCCAACCCAGGGATTGAACCTAGGTCTCTTGCCTTGCTGGCAGAGTCTCCTGCATTACAGGCAGATTCTTTACCATCTGAGCCACCAGGAAAGCCTTCACACATATTCCTACTGGAAAAACCACAGCTTTATCCATACAGACATTTGTTGGCAAAGTGATGTCTCTTCTTTTTATTATGCTGTCTAGATTTGTCATTACTTTCCTTCCAAGGAGCAAAAGTCTTTTAATTTCATGGCTGCAGTCACCATTTCAGTTATTTTGGAGCCCAAGAAAATAAAGTCTGTCACTGCTTCCAATTTTTCCTCTTCTATTTGCCATGGAGTGATGGGATCAGATGCCATGATCTTAGTTTTTGAATGTTGAGTTTCAAGCCAGTCTTTTCACTCTCTTCTTTCACCCTTATCAACAGACTTTTTAGTTCCTCTTCACTTTCTGCCAATAGAATGGCATCATCTGCATATCTGAGATTGTTATTTCTCCAGGCAATTTTGATTCCAGCTTGAGCTTCATCCAGCCCAGCATTTCATGTGATGTACTCTGCATATAAGTTAAATAAGCAGGGTGACAATGTACAGCCTTGATGTTCTCCTTTTCCAATTATGAGCAAGTTCCATGTTTGGTTCTAACTGTTGCTTCTTGTTCTGCATACAGGTTTCTCAGGAGACAGGTAAGGTGGTCTGGTACTCCCAACTTTTTAAGGATTTTCCATAGTTTGTTGTGAATCACATAATCAAAGGTTTTAACAGAGTCAATGAAGCAGAAAAAGATGTTTTTTCTGGAACTCCTTTCTCTATGATCCAACAAATATTGGCAATTTGATCTCTGGTTCCTCTGTCTTTTTTAAACCTAGTTTTTATGTCTAGAAGTTCTTGGTTCATGTACTACTCAAGCCTAGCTTGAAGGATTTTGAGCATAACTTTGCTATCATGTGAAATGAGCACAGTTGTACAGTAGTTTGAACATTCTTTGGTATTGCTATTCTTTGGACTGTGAGGAGATCAAGCCAGTCAATCTTGACAGAAATCAACCCTAGATATTCATTGGAAGGATGATCGCTGAAGCTGAAGCTCTGCTTCTTTGGCCACCTGATTTGAAGAGCTGACTCATTGGAAAATATGCTGACACTAGGAGAGATTGAAGGCAAAAGGAGAAGATCGTGGCAGCAGATAAGATGGTTATATATCATCACCGACTCAATGGATATGAATTTGAAGAAAATCTGGGAGATAGTGGAGGAAAGAGGAGGTTGGTGTGCTTTAACCCACGGGATCGTAAAGAGTTGAACATGACTTTACTGAATGACAACAACATATTTTAACTCACTGAAATTGTGTTAATGCCCAGGACTGACTTTTAGTCAGTCTTCTGGACTTAGCTGAGGACTGTCTACATTTAGTTATGTGGAGACCTGGGTATATATTAGTAAGAGTCAAGAATAAGGAAGGATAAGAATAAATATAATTTGATATGCATTAAGGAAAAAATTACCATTGTTATAAATGAGTGGAAATAAGGAATATATCAGAACCATAAGGATGTGAGTGGAAAGGGGTATTTAGGAAATAAGTTCATTAAAGCCTAAGAATAATTTTCTTTACATGCATCCCATATTTGCAGGTGACTGAAGGGGAAGATATAAGTACTTAATGAGACACTGGCTTGGATTCCTTTGTCACTGAAGTTCTGAAATGACAAAAAAACTCAGAGGCACTTTTCCTCATTTCTATAACAGCCAGTACGAGCCATTTATTGCTCCCCCAGAAAAAACAACATTTTATAAATGATGAAAATATTCACTTCTCTCACAAACTAAGGATAGGTCATTTTGCATATCCTTTCAGGCTGGTGATGAGGAACTGTTGGTTCTTAAATGGTCAACAAACAGGAACAAGTTTGGGAACTTTCACTTTACAGTAAGTGAAAAATATGACTTAATGCTCTGATAGGTGTCCTAAAGGATGTCCCTCTGCCACAATACCAAAATTCTGTCACCTCATGACATCATGACAGCTTGACTTTCAGCAAGTAAAATTTTCTCTTTAGGAAACATTATTAAAGTCAGGATTCCTCTGGGTTCACTCTTTGGTCTACTCTCTTGGGTTCTTCCTTGGACATCTTTCCAGCTCCCATGGTTCCAACAACCACATGCTTGGTCCTAAATCTGTAACTCTGGTTTAGATATATGTTTATAACCTATAACTAATTGTAGTTGGAAATATAAAAGTATTGTCAAATACCAAACAGCATTAGGTAACGATTAGGTAGTGCCAGTTTTGGAGAACAGAGAAGAATAAACCGTTCTTGGTATCTACACATTCTCCTACATTCTAAACAAGTAGGAAAACACAGAGGTGAGTGACTGATGCCAAGTCCAGGAAGAACTTCCAGGTGGAGGCTGGGAATGAAAGGCACTGCTCTGCTCTGTGGGGCAGTGATGACAGAATAGTGCTAAGCCCCAGCCTATGTATTAGATAAACATCGCCCTCTCTCCCCTCATATGTCCGTAAAGGAAATCCATCATTTACTAACTGCTTCAGCTACTGATAACTTAAGTCTGACTGCAGTGGTTTAAGCATGTGAGGGTTTATTTTTCTCTAACATAAAAGGCATCTCGAGGTAGGCAGTTCAGGGCAGATATGGTGGAGTGAGTCATCAAGGACTTAGTGTCTCTTTCTTCTCTTCTTAGTAGTGACTTCATTCTAGTGGGTGCATCATGGTTTCCATATGGCTGCTAGGCCTCATATGGTTTTGTCCACAGCCCAAGCAGCAAGAAGAAAAAGGGGCAAAGGAGGGCAAAGGGTGCTTTTACTGACATCTCACAAACCACACCTACTTGCGTGGCAAACTGGGAAACTTGGCATTCAATTCAGAAAATTGCCACCTAGGGAAAAAAATTAGGATTATTTTTTATTAATTAAGAGAGCAAATGGCTACTGGGTAGGCAGTCAGCAATCTCTGCCACTTGCCAGGAGGGAGCAGTTCAGAAGTGAGCACTTTCCATTCCTATTATTGCTTCCTTACTTAGCTCACTCTATGAGAAAACAACAGATTAACTTGAGAGATAAGACTGAAAAAGGCTGATGAGTTGGTCACTGAGGGAACAGTACCCAGTATCTCTTCATCACTGTCTTGTTTGTACTTAAGGCAAATGCTTAGAAAGTACAAGCCAGATATGTGATATTTCATTTCCACCTTCTCCTCCTGTCCTTTACTGGGTGAAGCTAGGGTCTAGGTTTTGGGAGGCAGGTGTGAGTCCTGACACTGATTTCCTTAATCAGTTTTGCTATTAATAAAGATGTAATGGTATTTTGATCCTCCTTTGGCTCCTTGTACTTGACCTCAATAGTAAGATTTCATATGGGAAGAGATTGAGTTATTAATATTGCTAATCACTTGCATTGTGATTATCTTTGTGCTTTTAGTATAAAGGGACTTCTGGTAACTGAAGCTCTTATTTTCTTATGCTCTGAGACACTCCCTCTTGACTTGCATGGTTATTAGAAACTGTAGGGGAGGAATATAAACTTTTTTCTATCCATCTCAGGTTCATTGACTAGCACACTAAAATTAGAATGATGAAAGAGAGATTAACAAGAGAAAAATGAACAGAAATGAATTAACATGAACATGTGTGCTGGGCACACACACAGGGGTACTCAAGGATGAGTAACTAACTCCAAAGGGTGGTTAGAACTTGGGCTTAAATAGTATTTTAACAAAGAATAATAAATTTGTAGAGAAGTTACAAGATAAAGGAAAAGGGCTTTGAGCTTCTGGGGTGGTAAACTGTGGGAAGGTATTGAAAAATATATGAGGAAAACTAATGGAAGACAAGGTCTATTAAGTAATGTTTTTAATGCAGGTTCTGCTGGTGAGGTCTTTGGGCTTAGAAGAGTTTAGAGTTTTCTCCAGTGATTAATTTCTGTCTCTTCTGGGAAACAAGGGAAAGGAACATATTTACACATTTATGTCCTGATTTTAGGTAAAGAGGGAGAGATTTTTTTATGTCTACTTTTTCTCAATAGTCTTCAGTTTAAAATAATCCTTAATACCAGTATGACATATTTGGGTAGTATATATTCTGCTGCCATTCAAAACCATACTAAGAACTAAGTTGCTGAGAGTACATGAAAATGCAACTCAAATAGGGGCATGGTTAGAGGCACTCACTGACAGCTAATAGGGAAATATGACCAGTTTCCCTGGTAGCTCAGCTGGTAAAGAATCCACCTGCAATGCAGGAGACCCCTGGTTCGATTCCTGGGTTGGGAAGATGCCCTGGAGGAGGGATAGGCTACCCACTCCAGCATTCTTGCCTGGAAAATCCCATGGACAGAGGAGCCTGGCAGGCTACAGTCCATGGGTTCGCAAAGAGTTGGACACAACTGAGTGACCAAGCACAGCACAGGGAAATATGACAAGAAAAATTAGACTAGGAAATCTGTAATTCACAGAAAAGCAAGAAGACTTGCTTACCTTTTAAGATTCATCCAAACAGTTATGGGTTCAACATATATCCACTAAATTCTCACTAAGTTACAGGTGGAGAATTCAAGATTTCACTTAAATGGGATCATTAGGACTTGAAACTATCTTTTTTTCCCCCATTAATATGTACAACTGCATGCCCTGATTAATAAATATGCTAAGGAGGGTTTGATTGATACTCCTTTCTGAAAACTGAGAATCCTAATTAGAACATATCCCTAATTAGAACAATCTGACATCTCCTTGGAGGCAGGACAAGAGTACTTAACAAGCTGACAATCAGTAAAGAATAAGTATATTTAATAGTGTAAAACAGACATTAAAGAGTATTTATTTTTAGCTAAAACTTGATGATGGAGGAAAAGGAGCAGAAGGGAAAAGAAGAGGAAATGTATTAGTTGCATCATTAATTATAATGGGGAATTAACAGACACAGTAAGGGAATTTTATAGTTATTATAAAAGCATGCACCATCACAAAATACGAGCTTTTCTAAGTATCAAAATTTCATACACATAAGGAAGAAGAAAGGCAAATCATATAGTTACTTAATGTAAGTAAAAAATGAGATATCATAACATAAAATATTATGGACAGAACTAAAGCAAACATATATACATAAATGTAAATGTCCTAACCTCTTTATTAGTTAAAAAAAGTATTAAGCTGAATCATAAATTAAAATACAAATCCATGTTACATACAAAAACCTAGCTAAAACCAAGTGATTCAGAAAGATGGAAAATAAGACAGTAGCCAAAGATATATTAAGTAAAAGCAAACAAATGAACAAATAGTATGGGTATCAGTTAGAATGGAAGTCAGGCCAAAACTAGTAAGCACCCTTAATAATGTTAAGGGTAAAGTTTACAATGTGTATGTGAGAGTTGTGACTCTCTATGTCCTAAATAAAAAAACAGCAGTACTGGTAAGAAGAAATAAACACACTAATGGAGGGAAACTTTTTTTTTTTCATTTATTTTTATTAGTTGGAGGCTAATTACTTTACAATATTGAAGTGGGTTTTGTCATACATTGACATGAATCAGCCATGGAGTTACATGTGTTCCCCATCCCGACCCCCCCCTCCCACCTCCCTCCCCATCCCATCCCTCTGGGTCTTCCCAGGGCACCAGCCCTGAGCACTTGTCTCATGCATCCCACCTGGGCTGGTGATCTGTTTCACCCTTGATAGTATACTTGTTTCAATGCTGTTCTCTCTGAACATCCCACCCTTGCCTTCTCCCACAGAGTTCAAAAGTCTGTTCTGTATTTCTGTGTCTCTTTTTCTGTTTTGCATATAGGGTTATCATTACCATCTTTCTAAATTCCATATATATGTGTTAGTATACTGTAATGGTCTTTATCTTTCTGGCTTACTTCACTCTGTATAATGGGCTCCAGTTTCATCCATCTCATTAGAACTGATTCAAATGTATTCTTTTTAATGGCTGAGTAATATTCCATTGTGTATATGTACCACAGCTTCCTTATCCATTCATCTGCTGATGGGCATCTAGGTTGCTTCCATGTCCTGGCTATTATAAACAGTGCTGCGATGAACATTGGGGTGCACGTGTCTCTTTCAGATCTGGTTTCCTCAGTGTGTATGCCCAGAAGTGGGATTGCTGGGTCATATGGCAGTTCTATTTCCAGTTTTTTAAGGAATCCTCACACTGTTCTCCATAGCGGCTGAACTAGTTTGCATTCCCACCAACAGTGTAAGAGGGTTCCCTTTTCTCCACACCCTCTCCAGCATTTATTGCTTGTAGACTTTTGGATAGCAGCCATCCTGACTGGTGTGTAATGGTACCTCATTGTGGTTTTGATTTGCATTTCTCTGATAATGAGTGATGTTGAGCATCTTTTCATGTGTTTGTTAGCCATCTGTATGTCTTCTTTGGAGAAATGTCTGTTTAGTTCTTTGGCCCATTTATTGATTGGGTCATTTATTTTTCTGGAATTGAGCTTCAGGAGTTGCTTGTATATTTTTGAGATTAATCCTTTGTCTGTTGCTTCATTTGCTGTAGTTACCTTTCTCAGTTCATGATAAAACAAATTTACTGAAAAACAGAAAAAACATGATAAATATATAAAACATGTGTATGTGTACATGTATGTGTAGTTCTATTTCCAAGAAACTAGAACCACACCTTCTTATTAAGAAGTCAAGACAGCCACATAAATGAATAGGTATTTGGTCACAAAAGCAAACCTCAATAATATGTTATGTGTTAGAAAGAGTCCAGATAATATCCTCTAGTGAAGTGAAGTTGCTCAGTCATGTCCGACTCTTTGCAACCCCATGGACTGTAGCCTACGAGGTTCCTCCATCCATGGGGTTCTCCAGGCAAGAATACTGGAGTGGGTTGCCATTTCCTTCTCCAACTGTGTAATAAAGCTTAATTACTTAAGTAATTAAGAAAACAAAAGTTCTCTACTACTTGAATGTTAAAAGCTATCTTTAAAAGTACTTTTAGGTAAGAGAAAAATGCAGAATGACAAAACATCTAGAAAATGGATATGAAACTTTGCAACATTTCACAACTCATGGGATATGTGTACTGCTAAAGCAGGAATATAACATGTAACTTTAAATACTGGATAATAAATGGAACAATGAGAATAAACTAAGCACTTAATCAGGAAAAAAATCATAAAATTAATAAAAATAGAGGGTAGGAAAATAGTTAAAAATATTGAATTATTAATAGAAAATGAATCAATAAATAAATAGCTTTTCTTTGCAAAATTGATACATCTACTACTATTTATTCTAAATTCAGAAAAAAAAGGGAGGGCAAATACTAAATTTAAGAAATATTGGAGAAATAGAAAAAGAGGAAATAAAAATTCAAACTTTTGCTTTGTTCTAGTCAAATGGATTAAAAGGCTTGGATAAAATAGTCCATTTTCCAGGAAAATAATACTGGAACATATAGGAAACCTGAAGAGTCCAATTCCATAAAATAAACTTGTCAAAAGTTATATTACAAAAATTACCACTCACAAGTGGTTTCACAGAAGAATTCACCAAAGAACAAATAATTCCAATACTATTTAAACCAACCTAAAGCCTAAAAAAAGAACAATTTCAAAATTATGTTTATAAGTATAATACCAATGCCAAAGTCTACAAAATTGCATACAAAAAAAGGACCAACCTCATTTTTGAATATGAATACAAAAATCCCAAATAAAATATTAGCAGATAATTTCTGCAAGAGAAAAAACAAAGGTTCATCATATCTAAGCAGAGTTTTTTTACATGGGTGCATGGATGGTTCAGTATTAGGAAATCTACTAATATTTCTTAATAGAACTAAAGAGAAAACTCATGATCAACTCTGTAGATGCTGAGAAGATATCTATTAAAAAAATCATCATCATACAATGTTGACTAAAATCACCTCAAAAAACAGATCTTGACAGAGGCAATCTGAAGTTTGGACCACTCTCTGTCTCTCTCTCAGCTAGGACTAAGAACCCTATTGGATGTATTCCACTTACTTTTATTTCTAGCTTAATGTTCTTCAAACTGTTTGCCCTCTTTGGACTAAATTCACAGAGACATTGCATATGTCAAATTTCTTTCCTGGCCCTGAGAATCTCACGCTGTATTAGGTAAAATGTAACATTTCACTGTCTTATTGACTTGAATTTATAGTTCTTTTTATTTTCTTTTTCCAAGTTCTGGACATATATTCTGGGTTCCCTAATTTTAAAAGCAAAAATCATAGTATATTATTCAAGGACCAAAGAGCTATCTGCAGCATGAAGTTTCTTTGTTTTCTTAATTGGGCAAAACAGCTCCCTGGTGCAAATGAAGATCTTTTATTCCTCTTTGAAAAATGAAAGAAATGTGGCAGAGAAACTTCCTAGCAGTGAACTGAGTACTTTTCCATGCAACTTCCATTTGTTTTTATCTTTTTCAGAGGTAGAAATAATGTGCATTCTCCTGGCTAAAACACACGAGTAAACTGAATTTCAGAGTTAAGAATCTGCTGAAGGTCACCAGAATGTAGCAGATCCTATTTTTAAACTCCACTTTATTTGGCTCCAACTCCTGTGCTTTTCTGCACCAATACACATTGCCTTCTAGAAAAGAATGTAAAAAAATAGGAATATGAAATAGAGAAATATGAGAGGAACAGAGAGTGAACAATCTGGAGAGATGGTTCTAAGTCAGCATGAAAAAGAGGATAGACTCGGTGTTGGTGCCCCAAATATAGTTCACTTTGGTTTAGATTCCAAAGTAGAAACTTGTACATATTCTTAAAAAGTTCGTCTCCAGGGCTGGATGAAAAAAGTCAGCTACAAGAGAACATTTAACCTTGCTTTGTTTTCAACAATAACTCTCTTGGAAGATGGGTCAACCTCATTCTGGTAATACGTCAGAATCTTCAGGAACATTGTGTATAGTAAAAAAAAAAAAAAAAAAAAAAAAAATTGTCACATGATTTTGCATACTGAAAGTAAAATACGTACAAATAATGTCATAATACAATTTAGTGATATAAAATATTCTGGTGAGAATACACAAAAGATAGAATTGATCCTCTTGACACCATTTATACTAAAAAATGGCAAATAAGGTTACTCCTCATAGTCTTCCCTGTAGCTCAGATGGTAAATAATCTGCCTGCTGTGCAGAAGACCCAGGTTTGATCCCTGTGTCGGGAGGATCCCCTGGAGAAGGGAATGGCAACCCACTCCAGTCTTCTTGCCTGGAGAATTCTGTGGACAGTGGAGCCTGGGGGGCTACAGTCCATGGGGTCTCAAAGAATCAGAAATGACTGAGTGACAAACACTTTCACTAAGAGGTATATATTAGAGTCTCGGGATTTGTAAAATTTAAATTTTTGTCAAATGGTTTACAAGTACTGCTTTACAGAACATAAATTATATTGCTGAACATTTAAAACTAGCTTTTATGTTCATGACGCTTTATATATAACTTTTTACTGTACTCCTACTATATTCCAGGTATTGGCGATAGACCAGTAAACAAAAGAAAACAAAAATTACTTGGAGCTTAGACTCTAGATATTTATTACACTGGAATAATTAGTTAATATTTGTGTATGTTATTTATATTGTGATTATCATGTCTCATCCATTCATTCTTTACCACACAACATAGTAAGTGTCCAGTAAGTTTTGCAAATTGAATATATTCAACCTGCTTAATTTACTTTTTAATTTTTCTATAAAAACATCATTTAAAAAAGTTTTTCTTTTAATAATGAACTGAAAATTTTATATAAGGAGTTATGTAAAATCTCTGGTTATACATCCAGGGCCTAAGAAGATGCAGAATATAGATTTTAAGCAAAATTTACTTTTTTCAAAAACAACTTCACTGAGTCACCAGCACAACCTGGTGGTTGCTTAAATGAACTACTTGGTTCAGTGTTTGAAAGTTTTTCTTGTGAGTTGTGTCTCCATTCTTTTATTGATTTGGCTTTTTCTTTTTTTGTATTTAAAAACCACACTAAGAAATTTATGACAAACATAATTAAAATTTATACAACTTTTTGTAAAACAAATATAAATTTTTTAATATAAATTTATTTATTTTAATTGGAGGCTAATTACTTTACAATATTGTAGTGGTTTTGCCATAAAAATCCTGTACATATTGGTCCTCTAACAGCAATGTGTTTGGAATATCTGTCTCCTCTCCAAGTTAATTTATTTCCAGAGGGCAAGAAGAATGTTATGAATTTTTTTTTATTATAATCTTTCTTCCTATAGGAACTTAATATTCTGCAAATTAAAAGTAATTATTGCTTTACTGCTTTGCAACATTTTAAAGGGTTTGTGGGTTTTGCAGGTGGTTTGCACTCATTTAATAGAGTCTGGGATTTTGTCAAATTCGTGATATTTGTAATCTGATTGGCTCTTCTTCCAAGTGATTGTGACTAGAAATAACTGGGAAGAAGCTGAATGTCCATTTGCCAGAAATGTCTTAAAAGGTGTTTTACCATGAATGGGGCCAGTTGTACTAGACAACCTCTAATTCTAAGATTGCAAAACTAATAATGATTCATTAAAAGAGATCATTTTCACCTACTTGTACGTCCACTAGCTAATGCTGGAACTCAACTCCTGTGAGATTTCCTCAAGAGCTTCAGGGAGTCTCTGGAAAGGTCTTGGTGTGCTCCGGAACCAGTGGTCTCACTGGCAGCACACTACTCCTTCCTGCAACCTTCTCTCTGCTGTCTTCGCTCACCAGAGCTCATAGACCCACCTATGGGAGCACAGCCACATTCTCCAAGGCTGTTACCAGCCCCTGACACAGAATTCCACTTCCTTGGTACCTTGTTTCCCATCCCCCACACTCATCTGCTGCTCTGGATGGTGGCCACTTTCAATTTTTTTTTTTCTTTTTTCACATATCCAACAAATTCTTCGATTTGTTGATGTGGTGTATCACACTGATTGATTTGTGGACACTGAAAAATCCTTGCATCCTTGGGATGAATCCCATTTCATCATGACATATAATCTTTCCAATGCATTGTTGAATTCGGATTGCTGGTATTTTGTTGAGAATTTTTGCATTTATGTTCATCAGTTCTGTTGGCCTGCATCTTTTTTCATGTGATGTCTCTGTCTGGTTTTGGTATCAGGGTGATGGTGGCCTTTTGAATAAGTTTGGAAGTTTTTCTTCCTCTGCAATTTTCTGAAACAGTTTTGAAAGGATAGGGGTTAACTCTTCCCCAAAATGTTTGACAGAATTCACCTGTGAAGCCATCAGGTCCTGGACTTGTTTGTTGGGAGCTTTTTAATTCATTTCATTTTCAGTGCTTGTGATTGATCTGTTCATATTTTCTATTTCTTCCTGGTTCAGTCCTAGGAGACTGTACCTTTTAAAGAATTTGTCTATTCATTCCAGGTTGTTCATTTGCTTGGCATACAGTTGGCTGTAGTAGTCTCATGATCCTTTGTAAGGTCATTTGTAACTTCTCTTTTTTCATTTCTCATTTTATTGATTTGTGTCTTCTCCCATTTTTTCTTGATGAGTCTGGCTAAAGGTTTATCAATTTTATTTCTTTTCAAAGAAATAGCTTTTAGTTTCATTGGTCTTTGCAATTATTTTTTTGTCTCTTTCATTTATTTCTGCTCTGATCCTTATAATTTCTTTCCTCCTACTAAATTTAGGTTTTGTTTTTCCTTCTTTCTCTAGTTGTTTTATATGTAAGTTTAAGTTGTTTATTTGAGATTTTTCTTGTTTCTTGAGATAAGATTGTATTGCTATAAACTTCCCACTTAAAACTGCTTTTGCTGCAACCAATAGGTTTTAGACCTTTGCAACTTTCCAACAACAACCAAAAAAACCCAGATAGGTATTTTCTGATTTCCTCTTTGATTACTTCAGTGATCCACTGGTTGTTTAGTAGCATATTGATTGGCTGCAACGTGTTTGTGTTCTTATAGTTTTCTTTCTTTTAGTTTATTTCTAATCTCATAGAGTTGTGATCAGAAAAGATGCTTGATACGATTTCAAATTTCTTAAATTTACCAAGGCTTGCCTGTGGCCCAGTATGTTGTCAATCCTGAAGAATGTTCCATGTGCACTTAAGAATGTGTAGTTTGCTGCTTTTGGATGAGATGCTCTATTTTTTTTTTTCATTTATTTTTATTAGTTGGAAGCTAATTACTTTACAATATTGTAGTGGTTTTTGCCATACTTTGACATGAATCAGCCATGGATTTACATGTGTTCCCCATCCCAATCCCCCCTCCCACCTCCCTCCCCATCCCATCCCTCTGGGTCTTCACAGTGCACCAGCCCTGAGCACTTGTCTCATGCATCCAACCTATAAATATCAATTAAGTCCAACTTGTCTAAAGGGTCATTTAAAACCTGTGCTTCCTTATTAGTTATCTGTTTGGATGATCGGTCCATTGATGAAAGTGGGGTGTCAAAGTCCCCCAATATTATTGTGTTATCATCAATTTGTCCCATTATGGTTGTTAGTATTTGCCTTACATATTGAGGTGCTCCTATGTCAGATGTATATATTTACAATTGTTATGTCTTCTCTTGGATTGATCCCTTGATCATTATGTAGTGTTCTTCTTTGTCTCTTATAACAGTCTTTGTTTTAAAGTCTGTCTGATATGAGTATTGATATTACAGCTTTGTTTTGATTTCCATTTGTGTGGAACAACTTCTCCCATCCCCATACTTTCAATCTCTGTATGTCCCTAGGTCTGAGGTGGGTCTCTTGTAGACAGCACATATACAGGTCTTGTTTTTGTACCCATCCAGCCAGTCTATGTCTTTTGGTTGGTGCATTTAATCCATTTACATTTAAGGTAATTATTGATATGTATGATCCTATTATCACTCTCTTTAATTGTTTTGGGTTTGTTTTTGTAGATCTTTTCCTTCTCTTGTATTTCCTGCCTATAGATGTTCCCTTGGCATTTGTTGTAAAGCTGGTCTGGTGATGCTGAATTCTCTCAACTTTTGCTTGTCTGGAAAGCTTTTGAATTCTCCATCAAATTTGAATGTAAGCCTTGCTGGATAGAGTATTCTTGGTTGTAGGTTCTTCCTTTTCATCACTTTAAATATATATATTGTGCCATTACCTTCTGGCTTGCAGAATTTCTGCTGAGAAGTCAGCTGTTAACCTTAAGGAGTTCCCTTGTATGTTATTTGCTATTTTTCCCTTGTTGCTTTTAATATTTTATCTTTGTCTTAAATTTTTGCCAATTTGATTATTATGTGTCTTGACATGTTCTTCCTTGTCTATCTTGCCTAGGACTCTCTGCACTTCCTGGACTTGGTTGACTGTTTCCTTCCCCATGTTAGGGGAGTTTTCAGCTATTATTACTAAAAATATTTTCTTGGTCCTTTCTCTCTCTCTTCTTCCTCTGAGACCCCCTATAATGTGAATGTTGGTCCATTTAGTGTTTTCCCAGAGGTTTCTCAGGTTGTTTTCAGTTCTTTTCATTGTTTTTCTTTATTCTGTTCCATGGCAGTAATTTCCACCATTCTGTCTTCCAGGTCACTTATCCATTCTTCTGCCTCAGTTATTCTGCTAGTGATTCCTTCTAGTGTAGTTTTCAATTCAGTTATTGTATTGTTCAGCTCTGTCTGTTTTGCTCTTTAGTTCTTCTAGGGCTTTATTAAATATTTCTTGCATCTTGTCAATCTTTGCCTCCATTCTTTTTCCAAGATCATGGATGATCTTCACTATCATTACTCTGAATTCTTTTCTGGAAGGTTGCCTATCTCCACTTCATTTTGTTTTTCTGGGGTTTTATCTTGTTCCTTCATCTGGGACAAATCCTCTGCATTCTCATTTTGATTAACTTTCTGTGATTGCGGTTTTCATTCTGGTGGTGGGAGGATTGTAATTCTTGCTTCTGCTGTCTGCCCTCTGGTGGATGAGGCTATGTAAGAGAAAATCTGATGTGGGGTTCAGGACCTTCATAATAGTGAGAAACTCCGGTGGTATAATTGTTCTTCTGTTTGTGGGCTGCTGGACCCAGAAGGTACAGGATTTGATTTTATCATGATTACATCCCTCCTATTGCCTTGTTGCAGCTTCTCCTTCGTCTTTGGATGTGGGCTATTTTTTGGTGGGTTCAGTGTTTTCCTGTCAATGGTTGTTCAATAGTTGTGATTTTGCTGCTCAGCCACCTTCCCAGTGGGCCCATCTTGAATCTTCAGAATCCCCTGGTGTATTTAGGTAACTTTATTAGTGGGGAAATTTATTCAAATAGGAGCAGCATGCACATAGGATGCCCCATAACAATATGTGTGAAGGATAGACTAAAACTTAAGAAAGCTATTCTAGTATGCACAATGTTGCCTGAGTGAAGTCAAAGTTGCTCAGTCATGTCTGACTCTTTGTGACGTCACTGTAGCCTACTAGGCTCCTCTGTTCATGGAATTCTCTCAGCAAGTATACTGGAGTGGGCAGCTATTCCCTTCTCCAGGCATCTTCCCAACCCAGGGATCAAACTCAGGTCTTCCACATTGCAGGTGGACTCTTTACCATCTGAGCCACCAGGGAAGCCCCAAGAACACTGGAGTGGGTAGCCTATCCCTTCTCCAGAGGATTTTCTTGACCCAGGAATCAAACAAGGGTCTCCTGCATTGCAGGCAGATTCTTTATCAGCTGAGCTACCAGGAGAGCCCTACAATGTTGATTACATTGATATTGTTCATCTCGAGTTAAATTCAAGATAATAAAAAAATTAATCTAAATGGGTGATATCTTAAGATTTTAGTTTCAAGGAGAATATAATTTAAAAAATTCCCTTAAATGATTTAATTTCTATTTCTGATATAAAACCCTGTATCTTTTATCTTTTTAAAAATTAAACCTTTTAAAATAGTAGATTCACACACACATTAAAATAATACAGGGATGCTGTGTACCTTCTATTCAACTTCCCTGAATGGTAACACCTTAAGACTATAATATAGCAGCACAACCAGGATATTGACATTGATACAATGAATTGATCTTATTCAGATTTCTCAGTCTTACTTTGATTCATTCATGTATGTGTATATATATAGTTCTATACAAGTTTTGTCACATACATAGGTTTGTATGTTCAATACCTCAGTATTTCAATATACAGATTTATCACCACAAAGATCCCTTGTGATATTCTTAATTTGTTATGTTTGTCTTCCTCCTTAAACTTCATTCCCAGCTTTTAACTCTAGTCCTTAAGCCACTAGTCTGCTATCTATATTACTTTTCATTTAATTAATATCATATAAATGGAACAATATGTAACATTTTGAGACTGACTCTTTTCACTTAGTGTAATTCCCTTGAAATTCATCTCGACTATTACCTGTATCAATAGTTCATCCACATATCTGTGTGAAGATAAGTTTTCCTTGCTTTGGGGTGCATGCCCAAGGTTGTAACTGCTAGGTAGTCACATGTTCAGTTTTAGAAGGAACTAACAAATTGTTTTCCAGAGTGATTTTAACATTTTATATTCCCACCCCGAATTTATGATTGTTCTAGTTTTTCTGTATCACTGTCAGCATTTGGTGCTGTCACTGTTTTTCATTTTAGTCATTCCAATAAATATGCAATGTTATTTCATTGTGGTTTTAACTGTATTTCCCTGATAACGCTGAACATCTTTAAGACCCTCCTCACCTTCAGTGAAATGTCTATTCATATCTTTTTCACATTTTCTACTTCTTCATGTTTTGAGAGGTTTTTTATATATATAATCTTGACATTTTTGTGAGATTTTATGCTTGCAAATATTTTATCTCTAGCTCCCTTTCTTTTTATCTTTTGAACAGGGTATTTGATTGAGCCAAAACATTTAACTTTGGTGAGTTTAAATTTGCAAATTTTTCCTTTTATAGACTGTGCTTTTGATGCCAAGTCTTGAAAATCTATGCTTAGCCCTAGATTCTAAAGGCTTCCCCCTCATCTGTGTTCTTTAAGCCAGTTAAATGAATTTAATATTATTGGGTTTTTGTCTTAACCTCCAACTGTCTATTTTACTTAGAAGAAAAAGTTTCAGAAATAGGTGCTGTAAGATCAAAATCTTCCAAGCAGGTTTTCTTGGTGATCTTAGCTAAGAGTTTACTTTCCCTCTTCTATGGTTATTAGGAGACTGTGAGTCAGAGTAAATCCCACTGTAAACTCCATAAGGCAAACACCCATTATCATTAACTTTCATAATGAAATAAATTATTTGGTGCTTTTCATTTGTTGATTACAATTGTAATTCTGATGATACTTGGGAAAGATTAGATGATACCAAAAAAAAAAAAAAAAAACAACAACCCAAAGAAACAAAAAACACAAAACTTTCTCTCCTTTAAAAAAGAAGCAATATTAATCACAAATGAAAAAGGGTCACTTTTATCTGAGTGAAACCAAATTGCTCTCTTCATGGATTGAATTTTCTTAATCATATTTTGATCTATTTTCTGTTTGATATAATTAGAGAAACAGGATATTTCATAACTACAATTCCTCACTATAGTGTGAGTTCATGAATGTAGGGAACTGTTTTGATCTGTATGATATCCCACATGTAGCATCTACTATGATAGGTGTTCAAAAATTTTTTGTAGAATGATTGGATTAATCAATCAATGAGTATTACCACTAATTATTTAGGAGAGTCATCCCTGCAAGAAAGATCAGAGCGGTGAATTCATTTAGTGTTCTATTTCTAAATAATAGAGGTATAGAGAAGAGAGCATGAGTCTTTCAGGCTAGTAACCCTGGAGAGGGAGGCATCTCTCTATGCTTTCCTATAATACACAGTCTCAAGTTCTGAGGTTTGTGTTCTGCTGGTTCATCTATACTCATTTTGATAGATAGCATTCTTTAGGCAGGTTGATAAGTAGTCCAAGGCCCTTAGGGAGGTATCCATTCTGTAGCAGACCTTGTGCTATTTATAATACCCCTTGCTCAAAGGCATGTTCTTTCCTCCTTAACAGGAAATTGCTCCTTTTGGTCAATCTTATGCTGATGTTATCTCAAGATGTATGCCCCCGGGAAAGGGGTCTGGTAAAACTTTTACAACCTTGAAGTATTCTTTTAGTCTATTGTTGGTAGCTGACTAGAAGGTATCTAAAGCTCTGCTCAAGTTAACCATGACTGCAGCAGGGGGAATGGCAGTATTTTTTTACCCCCTTCTGATGTCTATGTCAGAAGTCTGTTTATTTCTTTTCAATAAACTCTCCTTCCTCACTACAAGCCTCAAGTGGTCACTGCTAGCTGTCCGGCTCTGTGAAGAAATTCCTCTTCCTCAATAGGGGCTATGAGCTTGGGTATGACACACACCCTGACCTCATCTCATCCAGGTTGGTTTCAGCTTCTGAGCTGAAAGTAAACCAAAATGGGCAATATGGATATTTATGCCCATCAATCAGAGATATTTAAACTCAATATTTGGGGGGTATATGTTAAATCTCTGAGTCTTCATCCTCTTTGGCCTGCTGCAATCTCCCCTAGCTTCTTCTATTGATGCCCAGCCTTAGTTTTGGACACCTGACTATATTACAGCTTCTGCTGCAACTGAGTAGATCCTTACCCTAAATTCTAGGCCACACCTTAGACATCATCCAAAATGAATTGCTGTTAACGTTTTATTGTATTTCCTTTCAACCCTAATTTGTAATTGACATACAAATTCCACTTCATGCTTATGCTGTCCCTGGAGTGCTTCATACTTTGTCATACTTTGTCATCTTCATGCTTTTCCTTTTTGAGTATGCTCTCCTTGTCCTGCTCCCACACTTTTCATCCAACAATACACACTTCTACTTTTGTTCCGTTAACTCATTTCCTTCTTCTGTTCTCTGTTTAAACATTACTTTGTCCATTAAGTCTCCCAGCCTCTTAAGCCAATCTTAAATGCTTGGGTACCAATGTACCTATTATCCTGTGGGTATAAGTATTTGTCAGGTTCCACCACAGACTATCAGATCTTTCAGGGCAAGGGACATGTTTAAATTATTTGCCATTGTATCAAGATGTCGGGGGTGTTTTTGATATGTATGCAACAAGTTTCTAACCCGGGAAATATACAGGAGAGAAGAGTGTGGAGCTGAGAGCCAATGAGCAATGAGTTCTTGCTGTTTTGTTGATTCTCTTCTATTCTACATTTAATCCTAAATAAACATCGTGGGCTCCACAGTCCATAGGGAGTTAAGTCAATATTATGCTGAATTTCACTGAGCACCAAACTGCCACAGTGCTATCACCAAACATCCTGAGAATGTGATTTGAAAGTAGCTTAAATTAGACAATCCAGGTGAACTAAGTCTTTTTGATACTCGCTTCCTCCCAGTTTTTAATATAAGCAAAATTTGCATGTAACTCATCTCTAACAGTAGCAGATGAGGTTTATGTTACATGAAAAAGACTCATTATTGGGAAAGCTGATAATCTTATTATTTGCCAGAGAAGAAAGCTGGAAGTTTCTCTTTTGATGTGAGGTACAGAGGAGGTTATAAAAACTATCACTTCTGATTATTACTTATGAATCAGAACACCTTAAAGCCAGTTTTCACAATGTTTAACTTTTCATATACTGTACTTACTTTTTGCCAGCTTTTCCATGATTTGGCATATATGGATGCAGGGGAAAATACCATTCTCAGGGTTTATGTTGATAAGCAAGTGACCCTAGGAATTTATAAAAAGAACACTGAGGTTGCAGGCAGTTGGTGTGAGACTGTAAAACTACACTTGGAGAAAAGGCAGAACCAAGGCAACCCAGAGGCCAGGAGCAGGGCATATTTCAGCAGAAACAGTCTTGACACAATGCCACACCCCTGCTCTTTACAACTGACATGGGCCCTGGATACTGCTGCAGCCACCAAAATGGTTCCCAACTGGCTCACTGCATTCACATCATTCCCATTCAGATTAATTTGTCAGGTGGAAGCAAGCAACTAGGTCAGTGTGTCTCCTTCCTGTGAGCCTAAAGACACAGGGGTGGTGTTTCTCTCCTACATGGATTCAATAGTAGGAAGCTGGGCAGTGAAAATTATCAACATGACAGTGAATGAAAGCTTATCCTCCAAGATACATGCCTACACATTTGTTTTCTCATGTTTATTGAAGCAGTGAACTTATATTTTCAACTCCAGCTAGTAGTTTATTTACATAATATTCAATATGACATTTGGGAGTGGAACACTTGCTGTTTTTTTCCTTGCATGTGATTAAATTGATGCCAAGAAAATTCAGGTCATTTTCCTTTAACTTGTTTCAATCTGTCTTCATATTTTCAAGATGCTTTTTATCTCTGGCAGCAGCATTGGGTACTGGTGGAACCAAACAGTAAGCCAGCTGGCAAAGTAGGAAAATAATATCCAGAGGCTTAGCCCCAGCATCATGAAAAAAAGTACAGAAGGAGATATTTGTACCAAGAAGCAATTTAATACACTAAAAGAAATATATTCCATTAGGGCAACTGGATAATAGTCATTAAATAGTCATATATATACATGCGTGTATGTGTATATGTATTCTTAGGCTTAATAAATGCACTGTAAAAATTTTTACACATGACTAACAATTTATGTATTGGTTTATTAATTTCAATTTTAGGGGGTAAGAACAAAAGATTTGGATCAACCTAGTTATCTATCAGAAAGAGACTGATCAAATACATTTTCGGATATTTGTACAAAAATTTTTACATAGGCATATTAAAAATTAATACTGTATATATGCTATATATATTACCCCATTGATTTTACAGAGATGGTAGCATTCTATGTGCACTCTGATTTAATCTGCTTTTTATCTTACATGTACCATTTCCTGAGACACAACCAGAGAATGGTAAGCCTTAGGATTTAGGAAAGAGTAAATTCAGAAGACTAGTAAATTCACAGGATGACAACTGTGCAGTTAGCCTAAAAGCAAACATTTCAGACTGGAAGAGTGGTATAGGAGGGTTTTCTCCACTTACCAATATATTCTGTGTTCTAAAATGTCACAGTCGCCTTGCAGGCACAGCTAATTTATTTACTTGGTTTCATTATCTTCTACTAACTTAGGCAGGTGTCTTTCCTGGTGGCTCAGTGGTAAAGAATCTGCCTGCCAATGCAGGAGACGTGGTTCTATCCCTGTGTAGGGAAGATCCTCTAGAGAAGGAAATGGCAAACCATTCCAGTATTCTTGCCTGGGAAATCCCAAGGACAGAGGAGCCTGGTGGGCTACGACGCGATGACTAAACAACAACAACTAATGTAGGCGTAGGTTACATTTTGGAGACAGGTTTTAAATTTCATGTATAAAACAAGTAGCGCAACACATCCTTATTTTATCTAAAGTTTCTGAAGGTAAAATTGCATGCTTTACCTAATTTATGTTGCAACCAAACCAAGCAGTTCTTTTTTCCAGAAGGAATCTAAATTCTTCAGGAGGAACATGTTACTTTCCAAACAGGAGTGCTGATTACTTGAAGCATTAGTCAGTTTGAAAGACACCTATGTTACAAGAGACTCAGGAGTAAGCAAAAGCTGAGGGAGTCCATCATCACTAGACCTGCTTCATGAGAAATGCAACAGGCTGCACTTCAAACTGACAAAAGAATGGCATTTCTTTCTATTGTATCAAAACACACCCTTTTTTCAATTTTGAAGATTTATAGCCACAGATTTTAAGAAAACTCATTTCTGGAAAAAAAGGAAAGTTTTTACAAACATAAACTTTTAGTCTGCTTCACACAGCATGAGGGATCTTTGTTCCCTAACGAGGGATCAAACCTGCACCCTCTGGAGTAGAAACACAGAATCTTAACCACTGCACTACCAGGGAAATTCCCAGTTTGCTTTAGAGAAAACCTGTATCAAACAAGTTCAAGCTATTAATTTCATCAATATTTATTTTTGTCAGATTCTAGTCTAACCACGTGCAGGAGAAAGGAATAAACAATAGATGGTCAAATTATATTTGATGAGGTAGAGATGTAAACAAAATTATGAATCAGATACAGAGACTGAGCATGCACAGTACATGCATATATACATATATACCATATCCTTGAGGCTATTACTATTATAATAAGTCAGACTAAGTTAATTTTAAAGTAACTAGGTTCATTCCTCTCAGTTCCTACTTGGTACTAACACATTTCATACTTAACCTTATAAGTGTATACTTGTGATCCCTGTTGACTAATCATAAATATTTCACAGATGCCACTGAAGCTTTGCTGAGTCTGGAAAGGCAGTATTATAGAAAACATGACTAAAAGAGCTCTGAAATTCTAGAAAATTTATAACTTATACAGTAGAAATCCCTAAAATGGATAAAAACAGAAAGGTCCATATTGTTTTCAGGGAAAACAAAGAGGGGTGGCCTCATCAGTCAGCATTCCACATTCATGCTGATATATGAAAAGTACATGGAAAGGCAAAGTGCAAGGTGGTCTAAAAAAGAGGAGGAATCAAACTGAGCCCACTGTTAAGGATAAAGCTCATTCAGTGAGCAAGCACGGATCTGAGAACAATCATGAGACTGAATAATATTTGCATGTTTAAATGCATGATTAGAGAGCAAAAAGGATCTCAGGCAACAACCTTGTTCTGAAGAAAATTATGGAAAAACACATTCACACATACACAAAACACGGGTACACACACACACACCTGGTTCTGCTTAGTTTGCAACTCTCTTCAGGGTTTTCTTCACTGCAAGTCTGACATCCTTATTCCTTAGACTATAGATGAGGGGGTTCAACATGGGGACTATATTGGTATAAAATACTGATAAGAACTTCTGCTGGCCGATGGAACCATCTGAAGAGGTCTTGAGATGTGTGAACAACCCAGAGCCATAGAAGAGGGCAATAGTTATTATGTGGGAGCCACAAGTACTGAAGGCTTTGGACCAACCCTGAGCTGATGAGATGTGGAGGATATTGGAGAGGATCAAAGCATAAGAAACAAAAATGATGAAGCTAGATATTATTACAACTGTGCTCACAACAATGGAATCCACCAGCTCACTGGCATCAGTGTGGCTGCAAGACAGCTGGAGGAGGGGGAAGATGTCACACATGTAATGATTGATGATGCTGGAATCACAAAAGGACAACCTAACCATGTCCCCCGTGTGGACCATGGCACCAGCAAACCCCATTGCGTATGAACCAAACATGAGCAGAGAACAGACCTGAGGGGACATAGTGACTGTGTACGAAAGGGGCTTACAGATGGCCACATAGCGATCATAGGCCATGGCTGTCAACACATAGCACTCAGAATGGACAAAGAAACAGAAAAAAAACAGTTGAGCCATGCATCCTTCAAAGGAGATGGTGTTCTCTGACACAAAGCTCATCAGCAGTTTAGGGGTAATGACCAAGGAGTGGCAGAGATCTATGAAAGATAGATTGAAGATGAAGAAATACATGGGAGTATGAAGATGAGCATTCAGGTATATCAGATTAATTAAACTCAAATTCCCTACCACAGTGACCATATAGTTCATTAAGAAGAGTAAGAAGAGGGGTAACTGGAGTTGAGTGAGGTCTGTAAATCCCACTAGGATGAACTCAGTTACTGAAGAGTCATTTTCCACAGCCATTATCGACAGTGGTGTGATCTGTGTGGAAATAAGAAAAGAATGTTACATCAGGGAGGGATTCAGATCCTTTGTTTCTAGGCTGAAGACTTGTTCCACTGAGGCTCAAGTGTGACTGTTGGGACAGTGAGTGATGACTCCCTATCTTTCAACTTTCTTCCTGCAACTGTCTTTTCATGTTTTCAAATCTCAGCTGTAACTCCTCACCCCCTCTGGACTGACTAGCAGGGACCTAAAACAATGTTCACATTTGAGAGACAAAGAAATAATATTTTGAAGAGATGACTAGGATGGCCAAAGCCATGCAGCAAGAGAGGAAAGGAGTCCAGGGTGGTGCTTGGGACCAGTCCCTATGGAAATTCCTGAAGCTTGCACAAAGAAGTCCGTGTGATACCCACTGTGCTCACGGCTCCACTCACTCTCTCCCTCTTGATGTTTGTTTGTTGTTCAGCTGCCAAGTTGTCTCTGACTGTTTGCGACTCCATGGACCGCAGCACACTAGGCTCCTCTATCCAACACTACATCCCGGAGTTTGCTCAAATTCATCTCCAATGAGTTGGTGATATTGTCTAACCATGTCATCCTCTGTCACCCCCTTTTCCTTTTGTCTTCAGCCTCTCCCAGCATCAGGGTCTCTCCCTCTTACCTTTTAGAAAGTCAGCACCAGACTTAGTGAACATGCTGAGACTGTCCCCATATGAATCTGCATTTCTCTTACCTATTCCCTTTATCCAGTCTTACCTCAAAATCACAATGAATTGTTTAAGAAGGGCAGGTGGCTTCCCACACCTCTCCACTGCTGTAGTGGTGGGAATGAAAACATCAGAGCAGAGAAGACTCGTCCAATTTCCTTCTACCCGGAGGTCCCCTAGGCCTTTGTTCTTTTCCTTTCCCTGGTCTGAAGGATATAAATGTTCTGACAATGAAGGACGCAACACCCATCTATTTGTGGATTTGCATATAATGTCTTCAGGGCCAGGCAAATGCAACTGCTTTCTGTCTCCAAACCATCATCTGGCTGATAATGTGAATGCATCTCATTCTCTGTGGATCTCAGCAACCTGTTTGGAAGCTTGGAAAATGAGCCTCATTTAGGATCAAAGTTTGATCAGGCTCCTTAGGGAAAAAATTATTGAGCCTGTGTTTACATACTTCATCAATAAGATGATATTGATACTTTTGGGATTCAATGTTCTTCTCCAAGTATCAGTTCACATTAAAAATTTATTGATGTATGATAAATTACCATAAACATAGTAAATTAAATACCCAGTTATTCCATAAATTAGAAGTCTGGTATGGCATGGCTGGATTCTCTGCTCAGGCTAAAATCAGGGTGTGGGCAAGCTTCACATTTTCTTCTGGGGGCTCAGGGGAAGAATTTTTTCCCAAACTCATTCAGGTTGTTGGAAGAACTCAGTTTCTGGGGTTTCAGAACTGAGAGCTTCATTTTCTTGCTGACTGTCAGCTGGGGTCACTCTCAGTTTGTAGAGGCTGCCTGCATTTATCATCATGTGGCCCTCTTGTCTTCAATCTGGCAGTAAATGGAACACTGAATCCTTTTTAAAAATTTAATTGAGACATATTTAAATTTATTTAGATACATTTGAGAAACAGTATCATAGGAACATCTTGAAATTAACTTTTACTACTTTTATTGATGCCTTAATTAAAAAAGTAATATGTGCTTATTTTTGAAGCCATAGATGATTGACACATATATCAAGTAAAAAGTGCCTGGTCCTCTCCACCTTTTCCTCCAAAGATAAAGTATAGTTGACTAACAATGTTACTTTCAGGTGTATAGCAGAGTGATTCAGTTATACATATACATGCATCTATTCTTTTTAGAATTCTTTTCCCATTCAGGTTATTACAGAGTAGTGAGCAGAGTTCCCTGCACTATACAGTAGGTTCTTGTTGGTTATCTATTTTAAATGTAGCAGTGTTTAAATGTTAGCCCCAAGCTTCCAATCTGTCCCTCCCTCCAGCCCTTCCTTCTTGGTAACCATAAGTTCATTCTCTAAGTCTATGAGTTTCTTTCCATTTTGTAAGTAAGTTTGTATGTATCATTTGTTTTTAGATTCTGCCTATAAGCAACATCATATGATATCTGTCTTTTTCTGTCTGGCTTACTTCACTTAATATGATAATCTTCAGGTCCATTGATGTTGCTGCAAATGGCATTATTTCATTCTTCTTTATGGCTGAGTAATATTCTGTTGTATATATGTATCACATCTTCTTGATCCATTCCTCTGTCAATGGACAATTAAGTTGCTTCCATGTCTTGGCTACTGTGAACTGTGCTGCGATGAACACTGGGGTACGTGTATCATATCAAAAACTATGTTTTTCTCTGGATATATGCCCAGGAGTGGGATTGTTGAATCATATGGTATATCTATTTTTAGTTTCTTATGGAACTTCCATACTATTTTCCATAGTGATTGCACCAATTTACATTCCCTCCAACAGTGGAGAGTTCTTTTCTCTCCACACCCTCTATAGCATTTATTGTTTGTAGCCTTTTTGATGATGGCCATTCTGATTGTAGTTTTGATTTGAAGTCAAGTGGGTCTTAGGAAGCATCACTACAAACAAAGCTAGTGGAGGTGATGAAATTCCAACTGAGCTATTTCAATTCCTAAAAGATGATGATGTTGAATTGCTGCACTCAATATGCAAGCAAATTTGGAAAACTCAGCAGTGGCCACAGGACAGGAAAAGGTCAGTTTTCATTCCAATCCAAAGAAAGGCAGAGCTGAAGAATGTTCAAACTACCACACAATTGCACTCATTTCACATGCTAGCAAAGTAATGCTCAAAATTCTCCAAGCTAGGCTTCAACAGTATGTGAACCAAAACACCCAGATGTTCAATCTGGATTTAGAAAAGGCAGAGGAACCAGAGATCAATTGCCAACATCTGTTGGATCATAGAAAAAGCAAGAGAGTATCAGAAAAACATCTACTTCTGCTTCATTGACTATGCTAAAGCTTTTGACTGTGTGGATCATAACAAACTATGGAAAATTCTGAAAGAGATGGGAATACCAGACCATCTCACCTGCCTCCTGAGAAATCTGTATGCAGGTCAAGAAGCAACAGTTAAAACCAGACATGGAACAACAGGCTGGTTACAAACTGGGAAAGGAGTACATCGAGGCTGAATATTGTCACCCTGCTTATTTAACTTCTATGCAGAGTACATCATAAGAAATGCTGGGCTGCATGAAGCACAAGCTGGAATCAAGGTAGCCAGGAGAAATATCAATAACCTCAGATACATAGCTGATACCACCCTTATGGCAGAAAGTAAAGAGGAACTAATGAGCCTCTTGATGAAGGTGAAAGAGGAGAGTAAAAAAAGTTGGCTTAAAACTCAACATTCAAAAAAAGAAGATCATAGCATCTGGTCCCATCACTTCTTTGCAAATAGATAGGGAAACAATGGAAACAGTGACAGACTTTATTTTTTGGGCTCCAAAGTCACTGCAGATGGTGACTGAAACCATGAAATTAAAACATGCTTGCTCCTTGGAAGAAAAGCTATGACCAACCTAGACAGCATATCAAAAAGCAGAGACATTACTTTGCCAACAAAGATCTGTATAGTCAAAGCTGTGGTTTTTCCAGTAAGCATGTATGGATGTGAGAGGTGGACCATAAAGAAGGCTGAGCGATGATTGATGCTTTTGAACTGTGTTGTTGGAGAAGACTCATCAGAGTTCCTTGGACTGCAAGATCAAACCAGTCAATCCTAAAAGAAATCAATCCTGAATATTCATTGGAAAGGCTGATGCTGAAGCTCCAATACTTTGGCCACTTGAGGTGAAGAACTGACTCATTGGAAAAGACCCTGACGCTGGGCAAAATTGAAGGCAGGAGGAGAAGGGGCCGACAGAGGACAAAATGATTGGATGGCAGCACTGACTCAATGGGCATGAGTTTGAGCAAACTCCAGGAGTTGGTGATGGACAGGGAAGCCTGGCGCGCTGCAGTCCATCGGGTCGCAAAGAGTCAGACACGGCTGAGCAACTGAGCAACAACAACAATAATGAGTTGACGTTGAGCATTCTTTCATGTGACTCTTGACCTTCTGTATGTCTTCTTTGGAGAAATGTCCATTTAGATCTTCTGTCCTTTGTTGACTGGGTTGTTTGTTTTGGTGCTTTTAAGCATCGTGAGCTGTTTATTAATTTTGGAGACTAATCCCTCCTCAGTCACATCATTTACAAATATTTTCTCACTATCTCTGTGTTGTCTTTTCATTTTGTTTATTGTTTCCTCTACTGTGCAAAGGTTTTTGAGTTTAAGTAGGTCCCATTTGTTTATTTTTGTTTTTATTTCCACTGCTCTGGGAGACGGATTGAAGAAGAAACTGCAACAATTTATGTCAAACAGTGTTCTGCCTATATTTTCCACCATATGCTCAGATCACATGAAATTATGTAGCTCTTATCTAGCTATCTACTTTGATAACTTCCAGTGCCAACATATGGCAAGCATGAACATTATTGCCCTTTACCCAAGATTACCCAACAGATATTTTGAGCTTTTAAAGTCCAAAATGAGGAGAAGAAATAAAAAGAAAGGAAAAGACTCACTATCTGCTGCTCACTATCCATAGTTTTAATTTTAGTGTTCTGTTAAAAGAGATGCATCTTTCAAACATGACCAATGCCAAGATAATGATCTCACCCTCAACTGCATAATTCTGGGTGAGATTTCAAGAGAGTATCGTTCTCACAAAGTGATTGAAGAGAAACCAACCTAGTGAAGAATCTCATTCCTTGCTTGATTTTGCTTCTGTTTCTTATTTTCCTTATTTCAGTCTTTAAGATTTTTATTTTTAAGACCATTATAACAGATTTTATTCTGCATTTGACCTCTACGCTATGTGTCTTTTATTCTTTACTCCACACACATTATTTTCATAATTTTAATTTTTTCTTCTCTTGAGGTACCAAGAGGTGACACTTCGAATTGCATATCCTTTCTATTCCCTTCCTGTATATCTTGCTGTGATCTCTCATGACACATTTTTCTTTTCACATTTAGTGTGAACTTATTCTTTCTGACTGTGGCTTTGGATCAAATTAGATCCACCACAACCAAAACTCTTTCATCTTCCCAACAGCATTTTCCACCTGCTCTTGTTCATTGCAAAAGTTTGAAGCTTCCACTGTAGAAGTGAGAGAAATTGCTCCCTGGGATTTGCTTTTTATTTTTTAATTTACAGTTATTTTGAAGTGTGAGCATTTTCTTTGTCTTTGGATTATGCTGTGAATATTGTTTTTTATGGAGTTTTACTTGTTCTTATTGTTCTGTATTGCTCTTACCAGAATTATTGGGAGGTGCAGGTCTAGGCATTTGCTATTTTTTTTTTTTTTTTTTTTTTGGTTTCCTGAAAGTCTTCTCAAAAATAATATTTTTAAGATATTTGCATATTTTAAAAAGGTATATTGTATTGATTAAGAGATGTGGCAGCCTGGATAGGAGGAGAGTTTGGGGGAGAATAGATACATGTATTGGGGAAGGGAATGGCAATCCACTCCAGTATTCTTGCCTGGAGAATCCCATGGTTAGAGGAACCTGGTGGGCTACTGTTCATAGGGTCGCACAAAGTCGGACACAACTAAAGCGACTTAGCATGACATGGCATGGCAGAGGTGATTCACTTCTCAGTGAACTCAAAAATACTTTTTTCATTTTAGTTTGTTAAAAACGCCATTCATCATTTAGATTTGTGTTATTTCAGAAAAAGTAAATATTCAGAAGATTACTAGATCTGTTACTGGAAATATGGTGGCTAGTTTATTCAAGCCAACCATCTTGTTGGAAATAACTATATTGTCATACAAAATATAGACTTTTTCCTTATAAAATTGAAAAGCTGAAAGAATGTAAAGGATTACTAGGTCAAAATAGATTATGTGAAAAATCCTTTATCTATTAAAAAAGTTGAATTAGTAAGCAATCCTTCACACACATGTGCTCACATCTTGTGCTCACAAGCCTAATGGCTTCACTGGTTAATTCTATCATACATGAAAAGAAGAAATAATACCAAGTGTATGCAAATTCTTTCAGAAAAGAGATAAAGAGAAAACATTTTTCAAACATATTTTATGAGGCAGCATAACCTGGATATCCAAATAAAACATAGAATTACAAGGAAAATATATACCAATATTCCTCATAAACATAAGTGCAAAAACACTTATACAATATTACTAATCTAATATAGTGTTCTATAAAAATGATAATGCTTTATAATTAAGTGGGGTTCAGCACAGGAAATCAAGGTTGGTTATACCTCTGAAAACCATTCAATGTAATTCACAGTATTAACAGTATAAAGGAGAAAACAGTATCATCAGATAAGTAGATACTGAAAAAACATATGATAAAAAATATCCATTTATCATAAAAATCTCAGAAAAACAGGAACAGAAAAGAATTCTCTGAATTTAGCAAAGGGAATTTATTAAAAAATCTAACATAATCAATGGTTAAATTAAAAGCTTTCCCTATAAGATTGGAAATGAGTGAAGAATGTCCTCTTTTCTCTATATTTGGTGAAGAGCTTAGTTATTGAAATTAGATATGAAAATAAAATAAAATAACATCAGACTGAAAAAGAAGATAAATTAGCATTATTCTTAGAAAATATGATTATTAATGTAGAAAATCCACAAAATAAAAATATTAGAATAAGCAGATATACCAAGATTTCAAGATACAAAGTCATTAAACATAAATTAACTGCATTTCTAAATGCTAGCAACAAATATTTGGAAAATGAAATTAATAAAAATACCATTTACAGTAGCATCAAACTAAAATCACTTAGGAATAAATTTAATGACAGATGTGCAAACCTCTAAACTGAAAACTTAAGAACCTTGATCAGAGAAATAAAAAGGTTACAAATAAAGAGAGATACACCATGTTTGTGGACTGGAAGATCTGATATTGTTAACATTTCCATTTCCCTCAAAACAGATCTAGAAACTCAATGCATTCCAAATAAACACAGGGGTTCAATGGCTTCAAAATGCTGAGAAAAAGTTACATTTAAACTAGAATTTCATACCTTACTAAACTATGAAAAAAATAGGAAGCCAAAATTAAAGAAATTTCAGAAATGCAATATCTCTAAAGTTTGCATTCCATGCACCCTTTCTAAGGAAATTAATGGAGCATTTGTGCTACCAAAAATGAGGAAAAAAACTGACATAGTCAAGAAGAGTCTAAAGAGGCATACCAACTAAATGTAACATAACTTTGATGAGATCCTGGAACTGAAAAAGGACATTAAGTAAATAATAAGGAAATCTGTGTATAGTATGGACTTTAGCTAATGATAATATAACAACACTGGCTTGCTAATTGTAACAAACACATTGTAAGATGTTAATGTTAATAATGGGGGAAATAGTTTGCAGTATATGGGAATTCTTTGTATTATGCTCTCAATTTTTTCTATAAATCTAAAACTGTCCTAAAAAATAAAGTTCATTTAAAAAATGAAGAAACCAAGAAACAGGAAAATATGGGATCCAGAAAACAGAGGATCTAACATACATAAGAGGTGAAGAGAATCCTCAGAAAGATGGTGAACAGGGATCTCAAGATGTTAGATTTTCACTAGAGTAAGAGGACAGTCTATCAACACTCAAGTGGATTATAAATTTCTTAGAAAGACTTCTTAAGGAAGGCAACATTTTAAGAACAGCAGCTAACATCATATAGCTGCAGCTGAATATACTGAAAGGAGAGCTGTACAAAAGGGATAAATCAGAGAAATCTGTAGAATATTAAGCAAATGAAAGCATCTAAAAATATTCCCTTCAAGGAAAACAACAAATCAAATGAAAGTAATAATTGTATTTGATGTACCTCTGTATATAGTGTTTAAAATTGTCTTAATAATGTTAACTGCCAATATTTACCTAAAAATTTAGTTATAACCATGTTGCAGTAAAGAGAGTGTGGGTGTGTGTGTGTGGTGAGAGTGAGGTGAAAAAGATTCCATAGGAACTCACACTGGAAACTATTGTGTGGTTTAGTCGTTCAGTCGTGTTGTGTTCGACTCTTTGCGACCTTGTGGACTGTAGCCCACCAGGCTCCTCTGTCCATGGGGATTCTCCAGGCAAGAATATTGAAATGGGTTGCCATTTCCTTCTCCAGGGGATCTTCTCAGGCCAGGGATCAAACCGAGGTCTCCCACATCGCAGGCGGATTTTTTACTGTCTCAGCCACTAGGGAAACCCAAGAACACTGGAGTGGGTAGCCTATCCCTATTAGAGTAATTTAAACTTGAGACAAGAAGCTTATCAAATCAATGTAACTGAGAGGGAAGGCCAGACCAGGGTTTCAAAGAAATACGTTCTCTGGGACTGGAGGCTGGATAAAGTTGAGTGAGACGAATATGTTTACATTTAGTTTATGAATTTAGTTTGTTGCCTAGGGGTGAAAAAAGCTTAGAAAATGATGACCAGAGTAGGAGCAGCATTGAGAATCACAAGTAAATGTTGAATGCAGTTTGGGGCACTTTCACTTGAGGCACAGAAATAGACATAAAACAGAATTGTTCAGGAGGCAGGTGGGGGACAGGTTCAGGTGATACATACTGGTGAATATGAATGAGCAGAAGGAGAGCAAATACTTGTCAGACTCTTTCTATGACTCAGGCAGTGTTTCATTATTTTACATGTAGTAAGTCATTTAATGCAAAGGACAATTACTCTCATGTTACAGATGTGGATACCAAGGGTGAAAGAGGTCACATAAATTGTCCAAAATCTCACAATTAGAAAGTGGAGACTCAGTCTGGATTTAAATTTCAGACCATCTGACTTGACAGTCTCTACCTTTAAATGCTTTCCCACAAGTGAAAACTTCAGAGAGTAGAACCATTGACTCCCTTTGTTCTCCTGACAGTGAGGGCAAAACATATTCCCAACTACACTACATGATGTAACTGTGGCCAACTGCTCAGAACTGGGTGAAATCCTTTGTCAGCAGCAGTACAGCTGCTAGTCCTTTGGCTTGCCCCACACTTGCAGAACCTCTGTCTACCAACCTGGTGTCCACATCTGTAAGATGCTTTGTCCTCCAATCCTGGTTTTATAATCTCAAACCAATTATCTGAATTCCCATCTTCTTTTAATTAACTCTATTTAAAAGAGCTCGTAATTTTTTTCTACTGTTGAGATATAGTTGACATACAGTAGTGAATTAAGAGTCACTTTCTATTGTTTATCCACATAAACTCATACAATATTTTTTCCTCACATATACAAGCCAAAATATGAACTGACAAAACACTTAGCTATCAAATGGGTTAAATTTGAAGTTAGAAATATGAATATTTCTAATATGAATATTAGAAATATTAGAAATATTTCTAATATGAATATTAGAAATATTAGAAATATTTCTAATATGAAAATATAAGATTTTTGGGAGTTTTAATTCTCAGTTAATCAATCACTGAAATTTGTGTAATCTTCGTACCTCACTTCTCAAAAGAGAAGGCTCTTCTTTGGCAAACAATGTCACTAGTGGTTTTCCCCAAAAGTTCTGTTTCATGTAACAAATGAATTTGGATTTTTCCACCAAAAAATATCAGAAGTTCCAAGCACAGTTTATATTTTTTGAAAACGATATGTAAGTCAAATCAAAAGGACCTTCTTCAGTGGAATGTCCAGTTATAGCTTAGTGGGCAGGTCAGCAAATCTCCACAGCATATCTATAAACTTGGACAAAATTGGCAAACATTAATAATGATTCCAACATTTTGGAAATCAACCAATGCACACAACAATCTAAGAAATGCTGATGCATCAAAAAGTGTTTAAGTTCATGTAAGAATAAAGGGAGTCTGTGATATTTTACAAAAGACTCCTCCCAATGCCAAATTTTGACTGGATATTTTAAGGTTAAAGATAAAAAGAACTGTGTTTAGATACTGTACTCTAGTTGCTGAATTCGTTTCTCACAGTGTTTGCAAATCTGAAACCTTATTCCATATGTACTGGGATTGACGGAACAATAATAAATGATAGATAATAAAAATCTCGTTGTACTCAAATGTCTTTTCCCGGCTGATTCACTTATGATGAATAATATCACGGGAAGTAAGGGACACATGCTCCATCCGCCCGACTCCACCCACCAGTCACCACCGCTGCTTCAGCTTTAGGTTCGGCGCAGCTCGACACGGCGCGAGAGCCAAGGAGGCTACATCGCAACCTCCCAAAACTCAAGAAGCAGTCCCAAGGCCCCACCGCAGCCTCCCCCGGAGACCTGTGTCTTAGCACTGGGGCAGCCTCACTCTTATCTTCTCTGGAGAGTCTCCGAAGACCTGGACGGTGCAGGAAGCAGCTGGAGGCCTGGCTCAGTCCTGAGTGAGAGCTCCCTGGTCTCTGGCATGGGCTGGGCCCTAAAGGAAGCAGCCTGAGGGCTCCGGGTGGCCAGCTGGACGGGGTGACCCCAATAAATCTTCAAAAGGAGATGAGTGGGGGCCTATGGGCGCCCGTGACCTGGGCCACCACCGAGGCCTTGTACGGCAGCAACTGCGAGATGGACGGCACAGAAGCGACTCGGGCAGATCAGCAGCCAGCGCCATCCGCCATGGCCGACAGCAGCCTCAAGCTAGACCGCCCACCAGCTGCTGGCAGCCTGGCCCCTGACTTGTTTCACAGGGACAAAGGTGCATCTTATGCTGTGGAGCCTGGGGATCCCAGGCCAGCTGAGCTGCCCATGGCTGCCCAGCTGGGAGGACCCCCATGTGGTGTCGAACGGAGCATGCGCACGAGAAGCCCGCCCACAGCCATCTGGGGGATTCTGCAAAATGGAGGCGCAAGGCCCAGGCCGGCCAGAGGACATGGCTGAGGAGGACACGAGGGACCCTAAGGTGAGTGAGTTCACACGTAAGATCCTGGAAGCCGCTGAGCACGGCCAGACCGCGGCTCCCCCTGGGGCCCCCCCAGTGGATGCCGTGCCCTCGGTCTTGGCCTCTCTGGTCTGGTGGGTCTGAGCCTCACTGCCCCAGGCCTTGCTGCCCCAGCTCTGGGCTCTTTTCACACCCCAGTGTCTGGGCTCTCAGCCTCCCATTCTCACGCGTGTGCCTCCACCATATCTTTGGGCTTCAGGCCACCTTTTGGGCCGTCTTTCACTTCAGGATCCCATCTCTTTGTGTCTCAGTCCGCCATTTTGTACGGGTCACCTTTCTGTACTTCAGTCCCCCATTCTCTCAAGGCCGCCTTTCTTGAGGTTTGTGTGTTCTCAGGTTTCCCTGTGCTCAGGACTTACTGGCTCTGCAGCTTCTTCACTCTTCTTAGCGTTTTTGTTGTCTCTAGCAGCCACCATCCTCTGTGTTGAGACCTCACACCTCCTCAGGCCCTTTCTCTCCCACTTGCATCTTTGGCAGCTGAGGACTCACTTCCTGTTTTGCTTGTGTTCCCATTTCCTCACTGTCTACAGCCTGAGTGCAGGCACCTTTCCTGCCTGTTGTTCAGTTGCCAAGTCGTGTCTGACTCTTCTGTGACCCCATGGACTGCAGCACGCAAAGCTTCACTGTCCCCCAGCATCTCTTGGAGTTTGCTCAAGTTTATGTCCATTGCATCAGTGATGCCATCCAGCCGTCTCTGTCACCCATTTCTCCTTCTGCCTTCAATCTTTCCCAGCGTCAGGGTTTTTCCAGTGAGTCTGCTCTTCACATCAGGTGGCCAAAGTATTGGTTTCAGCATCAGTCCTTCCAATAAGTAGTCAGGGTTGATTTCCTTTAAGATTGATTGGTTTTATCTCCTTGTTATTCAAGGGACTCTGAATGAGAGTTTTCTCTAGCTAGTTTGAAAGCATCAATTCTTGGTGCTTTCTTTCTCTGCCTTCTTTATGGTCCAGCTCTCAAAATCATTCATGCCTACTGGAAAGACCATAGCCTTGACTATACAGAACTTTGTTGGGAAAGTGATGTCTTTGCTTTTTAACACACTGTCTAGGTTTGTCATAGTGTTCCTGCCTAGAAGCAGTTGTTTCTAATTTCCTTTCCTGATGGCTTATTCTTTTGCTGTGAGGAAGCAGAGCTTGTTTCAGGCAGTTTGTGAGGGAGGGGTGGAGCCAGACTAGAAAATGTCTTTCTTGGGAATTACAATAGAACTGGTCTTTGGCAAGGGAGTAGGGGCTCATTAAGGGGTTGCCCTGCCCAGGCCAAATGAAGAAACCTGGTTGGCTCCTCCCCAGAGGCTCTGGCTAGTATGTTGTGAGGAGTGGATGCATCAGGCTTTGCACACAATCAAACCTGGTCTGCATAGGTGATGTCCCAGCCCATGAAGAGTCCCTGGCATGCCCCACAGACACACAGATACCACCCCCAGCCATGCCTGGAAAGGGGCTGAATGTGGAGCGCTTGTTGTTGAATAGGTGAAGGCAGAGAATGATGGCTGCTGAGCCCCAGCACACTGCTAGGAGGGGTCCTGGCACCCCATGAGGTGGGAATGGTCCTTGCTTTAACAGGTGCCTGGCAGATCCCAACTCCACCCTGTTTTTGGAACCTTTCCTCTTTGTTACCAACTTACAAAATCTGTCCTCTTACCTTTCTTGCGTTTTTTTTTTTTTCCACCTCCAGAGAATAACTTTGATTTGGAATGATACCTTTTGGTACCAAATGTTTAGAACCGCCTCCCCCCCGCCCCAACTGCAGCCATGTAGGTGCTAGCACTGTGAAAATACAGTTTCTTCTATTTCATTATAAATAGATTTTTTTTTAATTTTAGTTATAAGAAATCTCAAGAAAGAAAAGTTAAGAAACAAGGCCACTGAGCCAAAGCCACAGTTCCGTCTCCCAGCATGGAGGAGGGAAAGTGGTGGGACTTGGGGGGCACTTTTGCTCTCTGACAGCTCTTTGTTCACCAGTGCCACTGCCCACTGAGTGGTGGCAGCAGGGGGTTTTGTTCAGGTGGGAAAGCTCACTGGGTGCTAGATGAACTTGAGTGTTTTTTGACCTTAATATACTTCCTGCCAGTTTGTTTTCATGTAGCCTGGTGTGTCACTGTTTTGAGCAGACCATTCCAGACCTGTTGCTAAGGGAGAACTGTAACAGGTAGTGGAGCATTCTGCCCATGGAGAGGCCATTTACTTGGAGCCCAGTCAAGGTCTTGAGAGCCTCTTGTCTGCATCTTTCTACATCTTGCATCATAAGACATCTCCTAAACTGTGATTCTGCCCATTTTGTTGTTAACATAGTGCACACACACACAAGTGATGATGTGCATTTTTACAGAAAGTTAATAAGGGGGCATATCCTGTCTTTGACTAATTATGAGACCAACTCAAATTCTGGCCCAACTGTGCAGGTCTGGGAAAAACCATAGACTTGAGCATGCAGCACCACCCTAGGGAAAGCACAAAGGAGGCTATCAGCAACTGAACGAGCTTTGCAGGGTTGAAAGAAAGCATACAAGCTTAAGAATTCTGCTATAAATTGAAATGAGAAATGTACAGCAGGTGTCATGTAAAAAAGATCTGAGAAAGCTTCAGACTTACTAGCAGGACTGCCAGAAGGTGATTCTCTCATGAAGCTAGTCAGAAGGACCAGAGGGATGTGACTGTTCAGTTTCAAAGATAGTAACAAAATATTAAAGGAATTTGAAAAATCAATATAACATGACATCAACAAAGGTCACAGTAATTTTCTAGAGACAAAGTCCAAGGAAGTGAAGATAGGTGATTTGCCTGATGAAGAATTCAAAATAGCTGTTTTAAGGAAGCTTAGTGAACTACAGGAAAACAGAGAAAGACAGTGCAGTGAAATCTTGGAAACAGAAAACAAAATGAAAAGCTTAATAAAGAGGTACTGATAGAAATCATAAGAAAGAAATAAATCCTGGAGCTTAATAATGCAGTGAATGAAGTGAAAAAATGTGATAAGAGCAGCAGCAGATTAGATCAAGCAGAAGGTCTGTGAGGGAGAGGATAGGACATTTGAAATTATGCAGTAAGTAGAGAACAAAGAAAAAAAAAATGAAGAAGAGTGAAGAAAGTTTATGTGAAATGTGGGATGCCATCAAGAGGAATATTAGAGACAGTATTAGAGTCCCAGAGGGAGAAGAATGGAGAATGGAAAGCATTCTTAAAGGAATAATGACTAAGAACTTCCCAAATATGGGGAGATATTTGGACATCCAACTTATAAAGTTAATAGGTTACCCCAATATTTCAAAATGGTATTCTCTAAGACGCATAATTAAGCAGTCTGATATTAAAGAATTTAAGAAAATCCAGAGGAAAAACAAAGGAGCCCTCATTAGACTGCCAGGAGATTTCTCAAGGGAAACCTTGCAGCCTAGGATAGGGTGAGACAATATACTCAAAGTGTTGAAAGAAAAAACTGCCCTGCCAATCAAAGTTATCTTTCAAAGATGAAGGTGAGGTAAAGACTTTCCCAAAGAACAACTGAGAGAATTAGCACTTGACTTCACAAGATTTACTGAAAGGAGTGCTTCAAGCTGAAACAAAAGGACACTAATTAGTAACATGAAACATAAAGTATACAAAATATTGGCAAGTATAAAAATAAAGTCAAATTCAGAATACATACTGTAGGATGGTGATGTGTTAACCAGTCAACTCTAGTAAGGATTAAAGGACAGAACTATTTAAAAATAGCTATAACAACAGTAACTTGCTAATGGATACACAATATAAAAAGAGGTAAATTGTGATATCAAAACATAAAATGTGGGAAAGGAGTAACATCATAGTGTTTTTGTGTGTTACCAAAATGTTATCACCTTAAGATAACACTTACCACATTAAGATAATACTTAGGTTATCTTATGTAAGTCTCACGGTAATCACAAAGCAAAAGCCTACATTAATACAAAAGAATAAAGAGAAGGGAATAGAAACACACCGTTATAGAAAATCATCAAATCATAAAAGAAGACAGCAAGAGAGAAAGAAAAGAACAAGGGAGTTACAAAACAGCCAGAGAACAATTAGGAGGGCATTATTCCTTACCTGTCAATCATTATTTTAAGTGTAAGTGATTTAAACTCTCCAATCAAAAGAAGTAGAGTTGCTGGATGGATTAAAACAAAACAAAAAACCAGACCCAATTATGTGCTTTCTACAAGAGACTTATTTTAGCGTTAAGGACACACACAGACTGAAAGTGAGGGGATGAGAAACGGTGTTCTATGCAAGTGGAAACCAGAAAACAATAGCAGTAACCATACTTATATCAGACACAATAAAGTTTAGCTCAACAATTGTAATGAGACAGAGATGGTAATGATACCATGATGAAGAGGAAACATTACAGCTGATACCACAATAATACAAAGGATCAGATTATTATGAACAGTTATAGTCAGACAAATTGAATAGCCTAGAAGTCATGGATAAATTCTTAGAAACCGTCTACTAAGACTGAATTACAAAGAAACAGAAAAAATCTAAACAGATCAATAACAAGTAAGGAGATTGAATCAATAATCAGAGACCTCCCAACAAAGAAAACCCCAGGACCAGAAACTAGATGGTGTTACTGGTGAATCCTGTCAAACATTTAAATAAGAATAAATGCCACAACTTCTCAAACTTTTCCCAAGTGTAAGAAAGAACACTCTAAAAATCATTTTACAACCAGAATTACCCTCTCACCAACACCAGGTAAAGACACTATAAGAAAAGAAAACTACAAGCCAATGTCTCTGATGAATATAGATGCAAAAATTCTCAACAGAATTCTGACAGACCAGTTCAATAGCACATTAAAAAATCATGCACTATGATCAAGTGGGATTTAACCATGGAATGCAAGAGTGGTTCAACATACACTAATCAATAAATGTGCTATATCAGATTAATAGAATGAAAGATAAAAATCATATAATATTTCAATAGCTGTAGCAAAAACATTTGAGAAATTTCAACATTCTTTCATGATTAAAAAATGACAGGGGATGGATTGTTAAGGGGGATAAGGGAACTTTTGGGAGTGATGGAAATGCTCTAGATCTTGACCATGGTCGTCCTTAATGTGACTGTATTCTTTTGAAAGTCATTGAACTGTATTCTTAAAATGAGAGCGTGTTATTGTATCTAAATTATTCCACCATAAAACTGATTAAAAAAAGAATATTACAAGAAGAACCAGTCTGAACATCTTATATCCCCTGCCCCTGAAACATTTTCCATAAATAAAACAGATTTAGTTTTCTATTAAACCAGAGCCTAGTAATTTTTAACTTACTACAGAAGTTTGAATAAATGTGGGTTGTATAAAATGGAACACCACTCAGCAGTAAAAGGACAGGCTGTTGATACAATTATTAGGATGGACTTAAGAGCATCGTGCTTAGGGGAAAAGGCCAATATCAGAAGTTATATGTTGTATAGTTTCATTTGTTGTTTTAACAACCCAACCATAGAGATGAAGAACAAGTAAGTTAGTGGTTATCGGAAGACAGAGATGAAGGTGGGAGGGGATAGGTGTGACTGTAAAAGCGTAGTTTAAGGGAGTTCCTTTATGTTAGTAAATGAGTTCTGTGTATGATTGTGGTGGTAGCTACATGAATCTATAAAAGGTCAGACAGAAACACGTACTGCATATAAAATTGCTCAAAGCTAAATAGAGCCTATAGTTTTGCTTTTATACTGCAGTATAGGGGTAGGAAGCTGGGTGGACTTCAAAGAAATCTATCCATTATTTTTTCAATTTCTTGGGACTCTATAATAATTTCTAAATAAAAAATTAGATTTCTTTTCACAAGTGTGTGTGTGTGTATGTGTGTTTTAGTTGCTTAGTCGTGTCAGACTCTTTGTGACCCCATGGATTGTAGCCCACCAGGCTCCTCTGCCCATGGGATTCTCCAGGCAAGAATACTGGAGTGGATTGCCATTTCCTTCTTCTGGGTCTCACAAGCATAAATGTAAGCTAATACATACTTAAGAATTTTAGTCATACTTTATAATGAGGCTTATTTACAGGGATTTTTCTCATAGATTTAATTTTAATCTATTAAAAGCAAACACATATTGAGTCAGAATACCTTAAAGTAAATTTCCATAGGATTATTCTTATAGTAAATAATGTTTTATTAAACAATAACCTCTGAAATCAATTAAAAAATCCTTTGGTTTATGTCTATAAAATTTTCATCAACTGATTATTTAAAGAGACTCAATTATTAGTGGCTCAGTCATGTCTGACTCTTTGCGACTCCATGGACTCTACAGTCTGTGGAATTCTCCAGGCCAGAATTCTGGAGTGGGTAGCCCTTCCCTTCTCCAGGGGATCTTCCCAACCTGGGGATCGAACCCAGGTCTCCCACATTGCGGGCAGATTCTTTACCAGCTGAGCCACCAGGGAGTTTGTAAAGGGCCATAGTAAGTAATCTTTCCTTAAATGTTTGTATATCTTTATGAACTAAAATTCTTAAAACTGATGTTACCTAGAATTATAATTAGTGAATTTTCAATGACATTAATTATTTGCATCTTTATAAGGGAGGGCAGAGAATCATTTCTTTTATGCTCTGGGGAATGTATAATCTGTGATGGGAAATTAACATTTACTGTCACAGATAGAGTGTAAACATACACACTGATTTCTTCCCTGCAGAGTTTATCATGATGGGAAGGTCCTTGGGGGCACCTGTACCTGGATTTCTAATCAGGTTCAAAAGAATTATAAACCTTATGCAAATTCTATGTGCTCTATGACCTGGTGGTTCTGATGTCTGCCTCTGGTTTCCTTTCACAATCTCTTGGTAAATTTATAGCTACAAATTTGATCTAAATCATTGACTCTTGGAACATTGAGACTGTGAGATTTATGCTATGATTCTTTGCCTGTGAAGGAAGAAGATTCTGTGGGTACATCTGCTTGGCTTTGATATCCCCTAGGCCAGTTCTTCTTCCAGGACAGTGGAGGTGAAACATGCATAAAGGGTCAGCACTGAGTTCTTTAAATGGATGGAGAGTGAGTTAACCAAGTTTCTGTATTTTGCTAAATTCCTCTGTTGCCAAAAATGAGGAAAGTATTTATATTGAATAACCGAAAAGTCCAAAGTCAGGACCTCTGACTCTACTGCCTATATTGTTCTCAGCATACCCTCTGTGTTGGCATTATCTTCATTCTGGTAGAAAGGGAACTATAGCAATTCCAAGTGACGAATCCAGAACATAGCAATATCAGAAGAGATTTGGGTTTTTTTCTAAAAAAATTTTTATTGAGATGCACTATACACAAAAAGTCAGACATGACTTGGTGACTGAACAACAACAGTTATACACATAGGAAATACACATAGTACACATAATAAGTTGACATTCTTGGGCTTAGTCTTGATGAGGACCTTAGAGATTCATTAAAACATGTGTTTTCTGTGAAAATGTTAAGAACTCTTATTTAGGTGATACAGGAAACAAAAACACTCCCTCTAAGTTTATGTTACATGGAGTCAACATTACAAGAAAGTTTATGGCAAGGTACTAAGCTAGAGTTAAAGGTCATTCTTTCATCTTTAATACAACCAGTATAAATACAGGCAGAGATTGAGTGTAGAGATGCTCAGTTTATTCTTACATTGCAAAACTAACTCATTACCTTCCTTTCTCCTATCTATGTAATAGTCACAGTAGCCTGATTTAGTTATAACAAAATGTGTCAAGCAGTTATCCTTTGCACTGAATTATAACAAGGTATCTTTTGCTAATAAGTATACAGCTTGAAATGTTTTCACAAACTTAACGACTCACTTAATCAGCACTCAAATGAATTCTATTTCTCATTCTTGTCATCCTACAAAACCTAGGAAAGCACACCCATGTTCCTTTATTCATTCTCTGTGCAACTAGGATAGAACAGAGGAGGGCAGTGTGTGGAAACCCTGAAATGTATGGTTAAGTATAAAATTTAAGATATCAAGGTTCACCTCAATATCTGTTATCAATTATTGACTTCCTGGATTCTTGAATTATCTGAAACTTTAGAGACTATAAGAGACTTCCTGGTTGCAGAATACTATGTGGTCTCTTCCCTGTAGGAATCTCTTCTTGAAGGAACCTGCAGTATGTAGTAGGATGATGGAAACATGAGTTGAAAATAGGAAGTGGTAAATCAGATGAGTATGGAGAGAACTGGGCATACCTTCCCGCTCCTAAAGCCCATCAGCAAGTAAGCTTGTTCCTCAGCTAGTGTATCCCCCTATTTTCTAGTGAAGATAGAGCACAGTTGTTTGTCATATGCAGTTTGTTCAAAAGACAGTGATTTAAATGTTAAGTGTGTGCCTTCAAGACACTATAAGGCAAAGAAGTTTTTACATGATTTCTGCCAGACTGAGATTCTTTTTCATAAATAAAGCTCATATAAAAGCGAGTTTGTAAAGGACAGAGCTGTGTTCCCTACTAATGAAATTTTCTTCTGTTCTCACAGATTTTGAAGTTGAGAATGCTGGCTAGAAATGACTCCTTAGTGACTGAATTTATTCTTGCTGGATTAACAGACCGTCCAGAGCTCCAGCAACCCCTCTTTTACCTGTTTCTAGCGATCTATGTTGTCACCGTGGTGGGCAACCTGGGTTTGATCCTTCTTATTGGTCTAAACTCTCACCTCCACACCCCCATGTACTATTTCCTCTTCAACCTGTCCTTCACTGATCTCTGTTACTCTTCTGTTTTCACCCCCAAGATGCTGATGAACTTTGTATTCAGGGAGAATACCATCTCTTATGTGGGGTGCATGACTCAGCTGTATTTCTTTCTCTTTTTTGTCATCTCTGAGTGCTATGTGTTGACCTCAATGGCCTATGATCGCTATGTGGCCATCTGTAATCCCTTGCTGTATAAGGTCTCCATGTCCCATCAGGTCTGTTTGGTGTTGTCTCTGGCTGCATATGTGATGGGGTTTGCTGGAGCGTCTGCCCACACAGGGTGCATGCTTAGACTAACCTTCTGCAAGGTTAATGTCATCAACCATTACTTGTGTGACATCCTCCCACTCCTCCAACTCTCTTGTACCAGCACCCATGTCAATGAGGTGGTAGTTCTCCTTGTCGTGGGTATTAACATCACAGTACCAAGTTTCACCATCCTAATTTCTTACATCTTCATCCTCACTAGTATTCTTCATATCAAATCTTCTCAAGGAAGGTCAAAAGCCTTCAGTACCTGTAGCTCCCACATGATTGCTCTTTCTCTTTTTTTTGGTTCAGCGGCATTCATGTACCTTAAATATTCTCCTGGATCTATGGAGCAGGGAAAAATTTCTTCTGTCTTCTATACTAATGTGGTGCCCATGCTCAATCCTTTGATTTACAGTTTGAGAAACAAGGATGTCAAAATTGCACTGAGGAGATCTGTATTTGAAATCCAGAGGAGAAACATGTTCTAATTAGTAACAGCAATAATGTAAAGACATTCAATTTTGTACTTAATTTTTATTATCTATCATGATGAGATTTGTTCAAAATTTCATTACTTCTATGGATTATATTATGTGTGGTATAATAGACTTGTGTTATCATTTCTCTTGTAGCTCTTCTTGTCTCATTTTTCCTACATATCTCTTGTAACTTGTAACAGTTTTAGTAAACAACTAATGGGATCTTTATAAAAGGAAAATATGAATTGATTTTTTTAAAACTACCTTTAACTTTTGGGCTATTCCAAATTGAACAAGTGTGGTGTTTATTAAATACATAAAGATAAAATTAGAGTTTGCTGATCTAGACACAAAAGTGCCAAACACTACAGAATAATTCTCTTATGAAACAATATTGTTACTGGTATAGTCAGAAGGCCTTCTTCAGTGATCAGTGCAAAGAAATACAGGAAAACAATAGAGTGGGAAAGACTAGAAATCTCTTCAAGAAAATTAGAGATACCAAGGGAACATTTCATACAAAGATGGGCTCAATAAAGAACAGAAATGGTATGGATATAACAGAAGCAGAAGATATTAAGAAGTGGCAAGAATACACAGAAAAACTGTACAAAAAAGATCTTCATGACCCAGATAACCACAATGGTGTAATCACTCACCTAGAACCAGACATCATGGAATGAGAAGTCAAGTGGGCCTTAGGAAGCATCACTACAAAGCTAGTGGAGGTGTTGGAATTCCAGCTGAGCTATTTTAAATCCTAAAAGATGATGCTGTTAAAAGTGCTGCACTTAATATGTCAGAAAATTTGGAAAACTCAGCAGTGGCCACAGGAGGGAAAAGGTCAGTTTTCATTTCAATCCCAAAGAAAGGCAATGCCAAAGAATGTTCAAACTACCACACTATTGCACTCATCTCACACGCTAGTAAAGTAAGGCTCAAAATTCCCCAAGCTGGGCTTCAACAGTACATGAACTGAGAACTCCCAGATATTCAAGCTGGATTTAGAAAAGGCAGAGGAACCAGAGATCAAATTGCCAACATCCATTGGATCACAGAAAAAGTAAGAGAGTTCCAGAAAAGCATTTACTTCTGTTTCATTGACTATCCCCAAACCATTGACTATGTCGATCACAACAAACTGTGGAAAATTTTTCAAAAGATGGAAATACCAGACCACCTGACCTGCCTCCTGAGAAATCTGTCTGCAGGTCAAGAAGCAATAGTTAGAACCGGACATGGAACAATGGACTGGTTCCAAATTGGGAAAGGAGTATGTCAAGGCTGTATATTGTTACCCTGCTTATTTACCTTCTGTGCAGAGTACATCAAGCTTAATGCCAGGCTGCATGAAGCACAAGCTGGAATCAAGATTGCTGGGAGAAATACCAATAACGTCAGATATGTAATTGACACCACCTTTATGACAGAAAGCGAAGAGGAACTAAAGAGCCTCTTGACAAAAGTGAAAAAGGTGAGTGAAAAAGCTGGCTTAAAACTCAACATTCAAAAAAATAAGATCATGGCTATGGGTTCCGTCACTTCTTGACAAATAGATGGGGAAACAATGGAAACAGTGACAGACTATTTTCTTGGGGTCCCAAATCACTGCAGATGGTGACTGAAGCCATGAAATTAAAAGATACTTGCTCCTTGGAAGAAAAGCTATGACCAACCTAGACAGTATATTAAAAAGCAGACATTACTTTGCTGACAAAGGTCCATCTTGTCAAAGCTATGGTTTTTCCCATACTCATGTGTGGATGTGAGAGTTGTAGTATAAAGAAAGCTGAGCACCAAAGAATTTTTGCTTTTGAACTGTGGTGTTGGAGAAGACTCTTGAGTTCCTTGGACTGCAAGCAATTCAAACCAGTGAATCCTAAAGGAAATCAGTCCTGAATATTCATTGGAAGGACTGATGCTGAAGCTGAAACTCCAATACTTAGGCCAACTGATGTGAAGGACTGACTCATTAGAAAAGACCCTGATGCTGGGCAAGATTGAAGGCAGGAGGAGAAGGGGACAACAGAGGATGAGATGGCTGGATGACATCACCGACTCAATGGACATGAGTTTGAGCAAGCCCGGGAGTTGGTGATGGACAGGGAAGCCTGGTGTGCTGCAGTCCATGGGGTCACAAAGAGTTGGACATGTCTGAGTGGCTGAACTGATAGAGGGATTTAAAGAAATGTCTTCATTGCAAATTAATGTAGAAACAGATTAATGTAGAAACAGATCCACCTGATGTTGTCATTTTGTTCTATTTTTTGTAACACTTCGTTTGATCTTGCTTTTCTTGTTCTCTTTTAAAATGACAAAAATCTGTTTCACCTGCCACCTGCTTCTGAGAATCTCTATCAGGCAAATACATTTAGTACTCAAGAGGATACATATAATTCTACCACTGATTTCCAAACGTAGCATTAAGAGAGGGTGATTAGAGGAATAATACATGTGTATCTCAGGATCCCAATAAGTATGATGGGCAGTTTGTTATCAAATTTGTATTTATTACTATCTACTTGACACAAAATATTTTGAAAAAGGCATATGGTTTTACTGTAAATTTCATCATCACATTAGGAAAATACTACACATAGTGTTAGGAGAAACATTTTAGCCATGTCTCACTTATCCACTGAAGTATCATCAAAGGTGTGTATTAATACAATAAACCATATCAACATTTTCTGAAATTACTTAAACATTGTTTCACCAATGAGATAATAAATACATTTACCTTTATGTTGCTCCCTATAGTTTTTTTCTACAATGTTTTCCCATTCATATATTTAGAGTATCATACGTAGTGGTAGGTCACAAAATTCTTGTTAATTGGATTATCTTGTTTGGATAACAATAGTAAATTTAATGCTATAAATAATAATAGAATATAATAATAAATTACAATAATAAGAAATCAGAAAGAACTTTGGGGTATAATTTCTTTTGGGAAGTGAAATGTGGCAGCCATGGATAGGTGCTGCTCACCCCTTTTCAGTAGAACCATTTGTGGGGAGCATCACTGACTATAACTGATATTCCCTTGGATCCAACATACTGTTTAGGCAGAGTCCATGTTTCCTCTAAGATGTCCTCAACCATTGACTTAGCTTGGTCATAACAGAGCTGGCCATTATCTTTGTAACATAGATCTTTTCTGATAGGCAGTCTTTGCTTAGGGACTTATCATACTATTTGAGATTTTTCTTTTTGAACTACACTGTAATCTGAGGTTTTTCTACCAAATTCTTCCTTCTCTCTCTCCTTTCGTAGGTGTCACACTTTCATCCTGGTCTGAAAGCTTTTTCACTGACACCCACTCCTTCCCATTTTATCTTTCACAGGCACTTACAACAGTAAATGTCTTGGAAGTCTAATCATTTCTTAGCATCTGTTTCTTGGAGAACTCAAAATAACATAACACTAACTGATTTTAAAACTTAGTCTTAGGATATGGTAATCAAAACAGATTGGTTTTGTTATAAATATAGACAAATAAATCCATGGGACACAACAGAATATTTAGAAACAGATCCCTACTTACATAGTTTGTTGATTTTTAACCAAGCAACTATGTTAATCTGGAGGTAAAGAAAAATCTAAGCAATTGATGCTGAAAATGCTAATTAATCACGAGGAAAAGTAAACTTTGATTTCTACCTCACATCATACACAAAATTAATTTTAAATGGATCAAAAGTATATACATAAAACTGTCATGAAGCTTCTAGAAGAAAGCATAGAAAATATGTTAATATAGGCACAGATTTCTTAGACATATTCTGGAAAACACTAAACCTAAAAGAAAAAAAAATAAAATGAGTTTCGTTTAAATTAGAGCATCTATGTATCAAAAAATATTTAGAGGCAGGCCACAGATTGGAAGAATATTTATAATACGTATATGTGATAAAGTTATTATATCTAGGATATGTAACAACTTAATTAAAGTTTATCTCAGTGATAAAAAGACCATATCATATATTTTCAAATGATTTGAAAGACGCATTCTAAAGGAATGTGTAAATGGCCAATAAGCACATGGAAATGTGCTTAACTTGGTGCACCCCTTAGGTATGATAGATAGCTGTTCAACAGTCCCTTACCAGCTGTACTATGCTCCCTCACATCATTGTCCAGACTTTTCCCCTTGAGTGGTTCAAGCACTTGTCAGGTCTTCTTCAGGGTCTCCCTCCATGTTAGACCTTGCAACCTCTTGGTGGAGTCTCTATTTCAGAGGTCCAGGCACCAGCTGTGGGGCATCTTCAAACCCTCCATTAATCCAAGCAGCAATCCTGTAGAGCTTCTCCTTTGAGATTCTAGAATTTGGTAATGCTTCTTAGTCTTTCTTTTTGTTCCATCAGTCCTGGAAGTAGTAGCTATTTTTTAATAGGATATTAGTCTTTATATTTTCCCCTGCTGCTTACTATACTCTGTGTCTATAGATCCAGTTCTCTTTTTAAAAAATGTCCTCTGTAGGAAGTACGTAGTATGCTATTTTTTTTTTTGACTGGAATTTGATACAGGGAATACATTTTATGTGATTGTGTTGGACTGACTTGACCCTCTCACAAAGCATATCCAGTCTAACTTTGATGACAGTGATTAGTCAGGAACAGTTATTTGGCTATAGTCTTTTCTGCCAAAGTTGTTTAAACAGGCTTTTGTCTTTGTAGCTGCTGAATTGGTAAGATTAAATCTAAGTATTCTGGTAGTCCTATTTTCACTGCATGGGAGAGATTAGCTGAGGTTGTAGTAGAACCAAGCAAATAGAACATGGGGGGAGAGACACACCTCCATGAGTGGCTGGCCCTGTCCAACCAAATAAAAGGCCATGTATATTTGTGGCTTACCAGTTTCACATACTTTTGGGGAGTATGTTGGTTTATCTAGGCAAAATATAGTTGCAGGCATGACACATGGCTTGGAGTCTGAATGTGATATCCAAGTACCCAGAACACGCTGCTGGAAGTATGAGTCAGCAAATGCCTGGCCCGGTCTGTGAATCAGCAGGCTTATTTTGCAGGATGATTTTATATTCTGTAGATCAACCTGTCCAAAATGATCATTTAAAAATATTAAAATCACAATTCATATAAAACTAAAATGCTTAAGGCTTTAAATGTAGTGTTTTAGAAATAATTATTACTATAGAATTTGATGCAAAAATTATTTCAATATATTAAGCATTTAGGATATTTGGAAGTATCATGCCTGTAAATTGATGAATTTCTTGAAGATACAGGTAATGTCATATATGACTTTATTGTCCTTCTGTATATGCTTCATGCATACTATTTTTTTTGGGAAAAAAAAGTTTGTTTTATTCATGTGGAATTCCTAGATGAACAGAGCCTAAAGTGTATGCTAGATAGATGCTCTCAGAAGGGTAACAATAGAGTGTGTCTGATGTGATGGCATATACCATACTCTGGTCAGCGACAAGCGTGGTTAGCCAAGTGAGGCATTCTCTGCTCTATTTCAACAGCTCAACCAAAGAGGTACTCCACCACCTGGTCACCAGCTAGGACAGTCACACACAAAGGGGGCAGTGCCTACTGTGGTCAGGAGTTCCACAGAGCTGCTGGGGGTGTTTGTTTCAGGTGCTCAGACTTGTGGTGCTCAGCTTATGGTGGTGGGAGGCTGGGCAGGGAATCCTGATGCTTGGGATTCCGTCTCCAAGTAGGTGCCCCAGTCTCTGTCTCCCATGTCAGATACTTCCATCTATCTCTAGCCAATTTGTCCTTTTAATGGCATGTAAGGAAATGGCAGCCCACTCCAGTGTTCTTGCCTGGAGAATCCCAGGGATGGCGGAGCCTGGTGGGCTGCCGTCTATGGGGTCGCACAGAGTCGGACACGACTGAAGCGACTTAGCAGCAGCAGCAGCAGCAAACTAGATGCAGTGTGATTGCTCTAAGAATGCATAGCCTTCTGAAAATTAGACTTGTTATTTTGAAATATTGGAAATGAAAAAATGAAATTAGTTCTAAATTTGTTGAACATTAAATTTGTAAGCAAAAAGAAAATAACTCATTATTTAAATATGATTTTGACAGCAAAGTTTTCAATGGTGATAAGAATGATTTAAACTCTGTATCTTACACATATAAAGTTTCTCATAGATGTTTATAAAAGAAATTAAAAATTACTGGTCAAGAATTGCAAATGACTATTTCAAGTACAAAGCCTGATACAAAAAAATTATATTCTGAAAGCAAGTACAGATTTTTATTTAGAATTATGAATATATTTTATTTGGGTTTCTTATTTAATAAAAAATCATATAAGAGATGTTTTTGGTTTTTTGATTAATTTACGTTACTATAGCATATAATGAATATACCGACTTTTCTGATTTTACCATCAAATATGACCCTAAATAGTTCCTAAAACATGCATTTACAATTAATAAATAATACAAAATTTACGTGATCAAAAGCCAGTCATAAAATAGAATATTTTTTTCAGTATTTTTAGCTGGTTTTGAGTAGGTGGCAGATCCAATAACCTAGCCCAACAATACCAGAAATGACAATTGTTAAATAGCTTATTTAGTCAACTTTGTTCTCAAATTAGATTAGGTGGTTAGGGGGTATTCACTGTATACTTTAGGTGAATGTCTTCAGTTGTTAACGTCTTCAAGTAATTTTCTCCCACTCCTCCTCCCTGTGGTCTGAAACTCCAATTACATACATATGAGGTTGCTTGATGTCTTAGGACTCATTGATGCTGTGTTGATATTTTTTTTTTTTAAGAAATATTAATGATTTATTCAATATGATACAGGATACAAAGTCCATCCCAGTCAATGAAAACTGCTTTTTGAACCCTGCAAATCTACATCAGTATTGCACCTATATTTATACGTCTCTACGTATGTAGATATTTACATAGACAACCCTGGTCATTTCAACTTAGAGAAGCAACACCATTTTGAAAGCAATGATAACGTGTATCCCTGTTCTTTCTGTGGCTTCATTGCCTTAAATACATATTGAGCAATACATGGGCAGTGTTTCTTTAAATGAGGAAGAAAACAGAAAATCCACTGGTTCAGAGATGCCTAGGGTGCTTTGTATTCTATAGAATGTGACCAGATGCTCTGGAAGGCTTTAGGCTCTTAAAGAGAGAACAATCCAATCTGTATCCATTAGGACAGGCTAATGAACTGCATTTCTAAGGCTTGACTTGGTTCAATTAAATGAGAGACAAGCTAGCTAATAAAACCATCAGATAAGCTGGCTAAGGCCACTGAGTTTATTCCACATGCAGAGAGATTCCTTGGGACGGGACCAGGTTTACCATTCCACACTTTCCAAATATACTCTATGGAATGCCAGTCCCATAAAATTGTGTTGATATTTTTGTTGTTCTTTTTTTCTCTCTGGATTTCATTTTGGGTAGTTTCTATTGCTCTTCTTTAAGTTTACCCATCAGCTCATCATTTCTTCTGATGTGGTGTTAACTGCATTCAACACGTTTATTTTTACAGACATTTTTTTTTTTATTTTGGAATAGTTTTAAATTTGCAGAAAAATCGTTAATGTAGTACAGAGTCTGGTTCCTCTTGCTGTCTTACATCAGGCTTCCCTAATGGCTTAGCAGTGTGATACATTCATCAGTTAATGAACCAGTAGTGACACATTATTATTAAAGTCCATACTTTATCCCAATTTTCTTAGTTTTTATCTAATGTTCTTTTTCCATCCTAAGATCCCATTCAGAATACTGCAGTGCATTGATTAATTATGTCTCCTTGGAGTCCTCTTGGCTGTCACGTTTGCTCAGACCTCCTGTATTTTGGATGAGTTTGACAGTTTTTTGAAGAGTATTAGGTATTTTGTAGAATGGGCTTCCCTGGTGGCTCAGCAGTAAAAGAACTTGCCTGCAATGCAGGAGACATGGGCAGGAGATGTAGGTTCCATCTCTAGGTCAGGAAGATCCCCTGGAGAAGGAAATGGCAACCCACTCCAGTATTCTTGCCTGGAAAATCCCATGGACAGAGAAGTCTGGCGAGCTACAGTCCACGGGGTCACTAAAGAGTCAAGACAAGACTGAGCGACTAAATAACAACAGCAACATTTTGTAGAATATCCCTCAATTGGGATTTCTAGTGTTTCTCTCATGATTATTTTGGGATTATGTATTTTTTTTGGATTTGGAACATTTTTCCATTTCATAGATTGTATTTTTCAGATCATAGAAATCAGCATTTTTTTTGTCTTTCCTTAACATGAAAATTTTTCCTTGAATGTATAGCATATATTAATAACAGCTCTTTTTTCTTGTCTATTAACTTTAAAATATGTGTTATTTTTAGCATGTTTCTACAGATTGAGGTTTTTCCTCATTGGATTGAGTTTTCCTGCTTTTTGCACACTTGGTTTTAAGCTAGTTTTCAGTTAGATTTCCTGTTAAACATGAAGGTTGCCATATTTTTAAACTAAAATTATTTGTAAATTTTTTTTTTTTTTAAAGAGACAAGCTTGACTGTCACTCTTGGTGATAGAAATGCAAACAAACTATGACAATTGGCAGAGCTCATGGAGCACAAGCTTAAATGTCCCAGTTGATTCTGATTATTTCTTTTTCCAGGGTTTCTTTCTTTATGTCAACTTCATTGAATTTCCTCAGGTTTGGGACATGGATTCAATATAAGTCAGAATATCCTTTATGGAAACACCCAAGTCAAATCCCGTGTAAGACTACTGACCCATCTGGTACAGCAGTGTCTCTAAGGGTGGAATGGAAAGGAGTAGATGGGTCTACCTCATACTGATGTTAGAGATTAGAGACGTATTACTGAAACACAGACTAGTCTTCCATAATAATTACTTAGTGGTCTACTGAACAATATATTGTTTAAAATATTAAGCTCCATAAGTTTTTACACAAATTTTACTAAGTTTTTCAAAAACATTTCAAATTGTAATTTATGAGGTCTAATTTATATATAATAAAACATAAAAATATGAGATATACAGATTAGACTTTTTGCCTAAGTATAAAGTTATTTAATCATCACCCAGAAAAAGATATGGAACATTTCCATGACCCCAGAAATTTCCCTTATGTCACTTTCTAATCAATAGCCAGCTCCCATGCACCAGTTGAGGTAACAATTGCTGTGATTTCTGTCACTCCAGAGTAATTTTTCCTGTTCCTAAAAATCTTATGAATAAAATCATACTGTTTATAATCTTTTTGGGTCTTCTGTCTTTGTTCAGCATAATGATTTTTGTATTTCAAGCACATTGGCACATGTGATAGGGCATTTTTTTTTTTTTCTGAGAAATAGCTCATTGAATGTATTTTCTACAATTTTATTATCTATTATATTCTCGTCTTGATGGAAATTAGGCTATTAAAGTAAAACCTCAGTAAACATTCTTGTACAAGTATTTTTTTTACATGCACTAATTTTTCTGGATGATGTATAACAGTGGTGGAATGTCTGGATCAGATGCTACCTATGTATGCAACTTTATTAGAAAATACCAGTTTGCTTTCTAAAGTAACAATCCAATTTTTCTCTTCCAACAGCAGTGTATGAAAGCTCCAGGAGTGCCACATCCAAATATACACTTGGTGTAGACAGTCTTATTAATTTTAGCCATTCCGGTGTATATGCAGTGGTATCTCATTATAATTTTGATTTGATTTTCCTTGGGACAAAGGATGCTGAGGTACATTTTTTCAAACATATTAATATTTGAGCCTGTATCTTGGAATGATAACTTTAAACAGTTTTTAAATACATACTGGAAAAAAAAGAAATACAGCTGCCTGTGTTCTTAGATGATATGATTATCTCTGTAGACAGTCCCTCAAAATTGACAGCAAGAACTACCAAACAAACAAATGAACTCAGTGGTAAAGAATCCGCCTGCAATGCAGGTGATGTGGGTTTGCTTCCTGGATGGAAAGCTCCTCTGGAGAAGGAAATGGCAACCCTCGCCAGTACTCTTGCCTGGGAAATCCCATGAACAGAGGAGCCTGGTGGGGTACAGTGCATGGGGTCACAAAAGGATTGGACATGACTTATCAACTAAACAACAATAATGCAGCAACTAAGACCTGGAGCAACCAAATAAATAAAATCAAGAAATAAAAAAAGGAACTGATTCTAAAGTTTATATAGAAAGGCAAAAGACCCAGAATGTCAAATACAGTACTGAAGGAGAAGAGAGTTACAGGAGAGAGACTGTCCAACCTTAAGATTCTATGTGTGTGTGCATGTTAGTTCAGCTGTGTCAGACTCTTTGCGACCCTATGGATCGCGGACCACCAAGCCCCTCTGTACATGGAATTTTCCAGGCAAGAATACTGGAGTGGGTTGCCATGCCATCCTACTGGGCATCTTCCCCACCCAGGGAATGAACCTGCGTCTGTTATGTCTCCTGCATTGGCAGTCGGGTTCTTTACCACTAGCGCCACCTGGGAAGCCCAAGACTCCCTATAAAACTATAGACAACAAGTCAGTGTGGTGTTGAAGGAAAAGACAGTGGATTAAAAGAGAGAATCTAGAAGTAGACCTACATAATATAGTCAACTAATCTTTGATAAAAGAGCAAAAGCAATCAATGGAGAAATGATAGTCTTCATAACAATTGGTGCTAGAAAGACCAAATGTCCCTATGCAAAAACATGAATTTAGACTAGACTTTACATCTTTTTTAAAAAAATAAGAATCTAGAACCCCACCTTAGATCTGCTGAGTTAGATTCTGCCTTCCCATTTCCTTTCTGGCATTGTAGATTTAATTTTCTTTTTATTACAGAGTTACATTTAAAAATATATTAGCCAATGATTCTGGATGTTTGCAGTAGCTCAGTGTGACATAGTACTGCAAATTAAAATCCTATTTAGTTAATAAATATTTACATTTTATGCACCTTTATGATAGTATCAGTTCAGTTCAGTTGCTCAGTCGTGTCCGACTCTTTGTGATCCCATGAATCGAGGCACACCAGGCCTCCCTGTCCATCACCAACTCCCAAAGATTACTCAAACTCGTGTCCATCGAGTCGGTGATGCCATCCATCCATCTCATCCTCATCCATCTCACCCTTCTCCTCCTGTCCCCAATCCCTCCCAGCATCAGGGTCTTTTCCAATGAGTCAACCCTTCGCATGAGGTGACCAAAGTATTGGAGTTTCAGCTTCAGCATCAGTCCTTCCAATGAACACCCAGGACTGATCTCCTTTAGGATGGACTGGTTGGATCTCCTTGCAGTCCAAGGGACTCTCAAGAATCTTCTCCAACACCACAGTTCAAAAGCATCAATTTTTCAGCTCTCAGCTTTCTTCACAGTCCAACTCTCACATCCATACATGACCACTGGAAAAACCATAGCCTTAACTAGACGGACCTTTGTTGGCAAAGTAATGCCTCTGCTTTTTAATATGCTATCTAGGTTGGTCATAACTTTCCTTCCAAGGAGTAAGCATCTTTTAATTTCATGGCTGCAGTCACCATCTGCAGTGATTTTGGAGCCCCCCAAAATAGTCAGCCACTATTTCCACTGTTTCCCCATCTATTTCCCATGAGGTGATGGGACCAGATGCCATGATGTTAGTTTTCTGAATGTTGAGCGTTAAGCCAACTTTTTCACTCTCTTCTTTCACTAGTATGAAACTTAATCTACTGCTGACTTTGTTAAGTTAGAACATATTGGGCTTGAGTTAAAAAAAGGAACCAGGAATTAGCAAAAGAAACAGCTCAGTGAAAAGGATAACTGTTTGACACATTTTATTATAACTAAATCAGGCTACTGTGACCATTATATAGATAGAAGAAAGGAGGGTAATGAGTTAGTTTTGCAATGTTAGGAATAAGCTGAGTATCTCTACAGTCATTTCTCTGCCTGTATTTACACTGGTTGTATTAAAGATGAAAGAATGACCTTTAACTTTAGCTTAGCACTTTGCCATAAACTTTCTTGTAATGTGACTTCATGTAATATAAACTTGGAGGGAGTGTTTCTGTTTCCTGCATAATGTAAATAAGACTTCTAACATTTTCATAGAAAACACATGTTTTAATGAATCTCTAAGGTCCTCATCAAGACTAAGCCCAAAAATGTCTATCTTGTGGGACACATTTCAAGTTTGTCCTGAGTAATTTTTGGTACTCTTGTTATTTCTAAGGATCTGGTAATAATAGTTGGGACTCATTTTAGTAATGATTGGGTTTTCAAATGTCCTATGTATAATCCATACGAAAGATTTTACAAATGTTTTTCTTGTGTCTCTGCTCTCTTTATACTTTCTCATTGAGTTCCCCTGACTCCATGACTTTAACCTCTGTGGAAATGGTCCCCAGATCTTTTTTTATCAGATTGTCTTCCTCTTGAGCATTATTTAGCCTTGCTTGGGTTGTATACTTCTTTTTAGTTGCTCAGTTGTGTCCAACTCTTTGTGACCCCATGGACTATGAAACCCACCAGGCTTCTCTGTTCATGGGATTTTTCAGGCAAAAATACTGCAGTGGGTTCCCATACTTCTACTTGCTTGTCCAGCTGGAAACTGAAGATCAGCATGTTCACAACTGAATGCATAATGTTTATGAACATTCCTATTCTTTCTGAATTTTCTGTTTGTAGTAACATCATAGTTTAACCTGGCACCTAGGCTAATATCTTTGGGATTTTTGTCTATTTCTATCCCATTTGTGAGAAGCTCTACTGACTTTCCTTTCAGTATCTCTCTTTTTTTTTTAAATTTTATTTTTTTTTCATTTATTTTTATTAGTTGGAGGCTAATTACTTCACAACATTGCAGTGGGTTTTGTCATACATTGACATGAATCAGCCATGGAGTTACATGTATTCCTCATCCCGATCCCCCCTCCCACCTCCTCTCCACCCGATTCCTCTGGGTCTTCCCAGTGCACCAGGCCTGAGCACTTGTCTCATGCATCCAGCCTGGGCTGGTGATCTGTCTCACCATAGATAGTATACATGTTTTGATGCTGTCCTCTCGAAACATCCCACCCTCGCCTTCTCCCACAGAGTCCAAAAGTCTGTTCTGTACATCCGTGTCTCTTTTTCTGTTTTGCATATAGGGTTATCATTACCATCTTTCTAAATTCCATATATATGCGTTAGTATGCTGTAATGTTCTTTATCTTTCTGGCTTACTTCAGTCTGTATAATGGGCTCCAGTTTCATCCATCTCATTAGAACTGATTCAAATGAATTCTTTTTAATGGCTGAGTAATATTCCATGGTGTATATGTACCACAGCTTCCTTATCCATTCGTCTGCTGATGGGCATCTAGGTTGCTTCCATGTCCTGGCTATTATAAACAGTGCTGCGATTAAAGTATCTCTTGCATGTGTTTGTTTCTTGGAATTATTCACAGTAGCACAGTTAATTCAGGGCATTTTTATCATTCATTGACCATTTTCATTGCCTCTTGTGAGTCACCTTGTCTCCAGTCTCTCTTATGCCAGGCCATTCTACCATCTGTTGCCATATTAATCTTTCTAAGCTTGCACTTAGATGATTTCAATGCCATGTCAAAAAAAGAAATAAAAATCTCGAATGGTTCCTAATGGCTTCCGATAGTGAGCTGACCTTGATTTTGGCATTTGAAAGCTTCTTCTATTGACCCAAATCTGCCTTTTGATCTATGCTGTCAGGGAGAGACATTGAGACATTTCTGAGAATTTGTAGAAATCCTCTTTGTGACACTCAGGGAAGATGGAAATTACATTATTTTCTCTGAATTCAGCAGCTTTGATCTGGAGTGCTCTTAGATGAGATCTAAGAGTTTAGCAGTGACCTTACGTGCCTTACTGATGTCTTTCCTGTCTTACACTTAGGTCTGCCAAGAAAAACACCAGCACTACATAAGCCTTTGCCTGCAGGGTAAGAATTTTGCTGTAGTGTCCAACATAGGTTCCAGGAAAGATGGGAAAGGGATCCTCATTTCTTTATTCTTTTATTATACAAATACTTACTGGGTGCCTATTATGTGCCAAGTATTGCTCTGAGGTGCTGCAGAAATAACTCTGAAGAAAATAAAAATATAGCTTAGATTCAAACGTTTGTGAGTACATAAATGTGTGTTTATGTGTGGTGGGAACATGCAGGGAACAAATAAATGTATAGTATTTCATATAGTGATAGATGCTAGAAAGAAACCACGTGGATGGAGGGGAGATTCTGCTTTTCTATTTGGGGATGTGTCCTGTTTTGTAAGAAACTAAAAGGTCTGTAAAGTGGTATACTTCCAAAAAGTCAGTGTTGTTATCATGAACTAGGCTGAATATGCAAAGTACGTAATTTCTTTTTGCCTCAAAGTCTGACCTCTGGGGAAAACACTAAGAAAACATAGGTCTTTTAATTTTTAATCAGGTTCCTAGGATTTCCCAATTCATAAAAACCCGTGGGTCAAATTAGCAGGTGGCTCCCTGGGCACCAGCAGATGCTATTTACACCCCCTAGTCTGGAGAGGACACTCTTGCAGAGCCACCATCAGGAATCATGACCTGTAACTCGTGGCATCTCAGAGCCAGAGCTACTGAGGTCTGCTCTGGCTTCATCAGTCTAAAACTCACTGAAAACAAAACAACAGAAAACTCTGTTTTAGGTTGTTCTCCCTCAAAATTCATCAAAGCCACTTGCCCTTCCATGCAAATAATGGAGAAGAGTTAATTAATAAGGTGAGCTGACCTTGATTTTGTCATTTAGAAGCTTCCAAAACTGATCCAAATCTGACTTTGGATCTGATTCTGTGCTGAATTTAGCAAGGAGAGACATTAGGACCTTTCTGAGAGCTTGTAGAAGTCCTTTACCTGACATTCGGGAAGGGTGAAAGTGACTTTATTTCTCTGAGCTCAATTAACCCAGCAGGACTGAGGTCCTCATGAGGTGAGTGTTGAATTTTATCTGTCCTGTTACTCATCTTCCACACCTCATCTGTGGAAGCCTGGGACTCCCTGAAATGACACATCTTCTCTCTGCTGAGATGATCACTGATCATCGGGTGGGCCTGGTAACTGTCAGAGCAGAAGCGGAGCAGAGAGGCTGTTGTCATGAGGTTCAGGGTCACTGAATCTTATCCCTGTAGAACTTGCTCATTAGTGTTTTTGATACACATCTTTAAAAATTCCCTCAGCCTTTATACAGAAGAGAAAACAAAGGCACAGAGGGGGTGGGCTGGGGTTCCTTCTTGCATTCTGGGTCTCTCTCATTAGAGTGGGGTTGGGTGGAGAGAGCGGGGTACTTATTTTAACGTTACCCTCTGTCCTGTTCTCCAGGTGTGTCCTAGGGAAGAATGGCCCCAGAGAATGATTCTTCAGTGACTGAGTTTATCCTGCTGGGTTTAACACAGAAGCCAGAACTCCAGCTGCCTCTCTTTTTCATTTTCTTGGCAATTTATGTGGTCACTGTGGTGGGAACGTTGGCTTGATTATTCTTATTGCTCTGAACCCTCACCTGCACACTCCCATGTACTACTTTCTCTTCAACCTCTCTTTCATTGATCTCTGCCACTCCTCTGTTATTACCCCTAAAATGCTGATGAGTTTTGTGAGCCAGAACATCATCTCTTATGCAGAGTGCATGACTCAGCTCTGCTTCTTCTCCTTCTTTGTTATTGATGAGTGCTGTGTTTTGACGTCAATGGCCTATGACCGATACGTGGCCATCTGTAAGCCCCTGCTCTACAAGGTCTCCATGTCCCATCAGGTCTGCCTCATGCTGACGGTGGGTGTGTACGCGATGGGGCTTGTGGGTGCCGTGGCCCACACTGGGTGCATGCTGCGACTCTCCTTCTGCGATGGAAACATCATCAATCACTACATGTGTGACATTCCTCCTCTCCTCCAGCTCTCCTGCACAAGCACCTCCATCAATGAGCTGGTGGTTTTCATTGTGGTGGGCGTCAATGTCATAGTGCCCAGTGTCACCATCTCCGTTTCTTACATCTTGATCCTCTCCAACATCCTCCACATCCGTTCTGCAGAGGGCAGGTCCAAAGCCTTCAGTACCTGCAGCTCCCACATAATCGTGGTTTCTATTTTCTTTGGATCATCTGCGTTCATGTATCTCAAGCCTTTCCCTGCTGGGTCTCTGGATGAAGATAAAGTGTGCACAATTTTTTACACCATTGTGGGGCCAATGGTGAATCCTTTCATCTACAGTTTGAGGAACAAAGATGTCCAAGTTGCACTGAGTAAGACTTTGAGGAAAAGGGTGTTCTAAGTGAAATTTTTTTGTACTATTTGTTAGTACTATTTGTTACTAGTAGTTAATAGTATTTGTTACCAATAATTAGTACTATTTGTTACTAATAATTGTTACAAATATTACTCTTTCCCTCCCCTGTGAAAGCCAAGGTGGTTCTTTCTCAGATCTTCACTGTGAGAACCTGCTGGGGTGTTTTGGAGGTAAAATCCAAGAAAGTGTGGCCATTCCCTAAAACTGTGGCTCTTAGGGTGTGCTGCAAATCTTTGGGGTTTCAAAGATCAGATATGACTTAGTGACCGAATAACAATGAATCTTAATATATATTTGATAGAAACATGTTATCTCTGACTCTAATCTAGCATCATAGGATTCATGGTAGACTTTCCCTTTTGTGTATCTGTAAATTCTTTCTTTGATGGTGTTACCTACTTATTTGACTATACATTGTAAGGAGAAAAGGGGGAAAAATAAACTGTATACAAGCAATGTACACCAGACAGTAAATGTATTTCTCAAACACTGGTATTGATTTGCAGTTCTGAAACTATCACATGTGTACTGGGATTGAATGAATGATAATAAATTTAGATAATAGAAATTTTGTTATAACCAAATGCCTTTTCCTGACTAATTTGCTTGTGACTGGTAATGATGCTGTACACGCTCACAAAGTGCAGGGGTAGGGCATTCCTTGCTTTCCCCTTGTCTTTGACCGGTTATTAAAAACCTGCTAAAAATCTGGATGTCTCAGTCTTTATTCATAGAGAAAGAAGAAGGAGAGCCTTGACTCAGATTGGCTTAAAGGGGATTCAGAGAAGAACCAGCTTCAACTGTGATTTCTAGCCTCTGCCCCTGAAACATTTTCCATAAATAAAACAGATTTACTTTTGTATAAATACAAGAATACAGTAATATTTAAATTACTGCTGAAGGTGGAATAAACTTAAATTGTAAAAAATGGAATGCTACTCAATAGTAAGGGAAATGGCTATTGATACATGCAACAAATGGGATGAACATTAAAGGCATCATGGCTAGTGAAAAAAGCCAATCTCAGAGATTGCATATTGTTTGATTTCATTTATTATCCTCCAAATGACTTGACTATGGAGGTGGAGATGAAAGAGATAGAGATGGAGAAAACAGAAATGAAGGTGGAAGGGGATGGGTGTGACTATAAAAGAGTAGTATAAGAATTTCTAAAGGTAGTAAAACAGTTCTGTATCCTGTCTTGGTGTTGTTACATGAATATATACAAAGAATCAAATTGTGTAGATCTACACACATGTACACACACACAGTGTAAACACTCAGTGCATATAAAACTGCTAAAATCTCACTGTCTGCAGTCCTGAAGTCTTGTTACCATTACTAAACCAGTGTCCATTACCTGGTTTTACTGTTACACAACAATTGTGAAAGATGTCATCATGATAGGAAGCTAGATGGCGTTCAAGGGACTCTATATTATTTTAGCAACTCCCTGTGGATCTATACTTATTTCAAAATAAATGTTAGCTGCTCATAAGCATGAATAGAAGTTAATACATATCTAGGAATTCTAAAGTCATATTTTCTTGAAATAGAAGTCTTTGAACAGTGATTTTCTTATATGCTCTATGCTTAGTCACTCAGTCATGTCCGACTCTTTGCGACTCCATGGACTGTAGCCCTCCAGGCTGCTCTGTCCATGGGGATTCTCCAAGCAAGAATATTGGAGTGGGTTGCCATGCCCTCCTCCAGGGGATTTTCCCAACTCAGGAATTGAACCCAGGTCTCCCACATTGCAGGTGGATTCTTTATTGTCTGAGCCACCAAGGAAGCCCAAGAATACTGGAGTGGGTAGCCTATCCCTTCTCCAGGGGATCTTTCTGACCCAGGAATTGAGACAGGGTCTCTTGGATTCCAGCGGATTCTTTACCAGCTGATCTACCAGGGAAGCGCCTGATTTTCTTATAGACTTAATTTATTAAAAGCAAAGACATATTGAGTCAGAACAGCCCAAACTAAATTTTCATGGAATATTGGATTAGAATTATACCTAATAGCATTTTACTGAAACAATAATGTCTAAATGCAATAATAATGTCTAAAAGCAATAAAAATATCCTTTTACTATATGTCTATAAAATGTTCATAAATATTTAAAGATACTCAAACTATCTTACAAAGCAAATAAATAACCTTTACTGAAGGGTTTATAAATTTCTACAAAAATTAATATGTTACCTGGAATGACAGTTAATGAAATTTTCAGTGACATTAGTTATTTTCATTTTTATGAAGAACAGAGAGGATCTTTTTCTATGTCCCAGGAGATGTACGTTCCCTGAAGGAAAACTAACATTTACTGTCATGATTAGGGTGTAAAAATAGACACCAATTTCTTGCCTGCAGAGCTTATCACAATGGGAAGGTCTTAGGGGAGACTTAGTCCTGGATTTCTAATCAGGTATAAAAAAAATTACAAGCCTTAAGCAAATGCCATGAAATCTACAACATAGCTGTAGCTGCCTAGTCTGTGGTTTCCCTTTACAGTCTCCTAATAGATTTATAGCTACAACTTTAATCTGAACCTTAGACTAACTTCCGTAACATTCAGACTGCTGTATCAATGCTCTGACTCTTGCCAACACAGGGAGAAGATTCTGTGACTGCATCTGCTCAGTGTCGATATCTCCAAAGCCAGTTCTTCCAGAACAGTGGAGGTGAAATACATATGAAGTTCCCTTGGCACTGAGTTTCCTCAATGGAAGGAATGTGAACTAACCAAGTTTCTTTTTTTCTCTGTTGCTAAAAAATGAGGAAAAGTATTTATATTGAATAACAAGAAACTCCAAGGTCTGGATCTCTGACTCAACTGCTTGTATTGTTCTGAGCATATCCTCTGTGTTGGCTTTGTCCTCATTCTGGTAGCAGGGGAACTATAGCAGTTCCAAGTGACAAATACAGAACATAGCAATATCAGAGGAAGAAAATATTTTTCTCCTAAAATTTTTTTTGTTGAAATATATGTATTATACAGCTTTACATGTTATTATAAGAATACAGCTTGGTTTGTTTTCACTAACTTAACACCTAACTTAATCAGCACCCAAATTAATTTATTTCTCTTTCATGCTATCCTACAAAACATGGTAAAGTACATCCACCTTGTTTTATTCATCCTCTGTTCTTCTAGGATGGAATAGAGCAGGAGAATGTGTAGAAAAATGGAGTATATGTTTAGGCCACCAAGGTTCTCCTCCATACCTGTTACCAATTATTGACTTCATGATATCTTGTTGTAAAGTGTCTGTAACTCCTATAGACTGTTAACAACTTCCTTCCAGGAAGCAGAATATTGGTGTGACCTCTGCTCTATAGGAATTCTCTCTTTCTTGAAGGTCATCATAGGGAAACTGAGATATCTAGCAGAGTGATGGAAACTTGAATAGAAATGAAAAAGTGACTGGTCAGATGAGTAGGTTAGAGAGATGGGTATACATTCCCACCACTGAAACTTGTCAACAGGTAGATTTGTTTCTCAGCTGCCCCATCCCTTTATCTTTTAGTAAAAATAAAGTTAGAGCCATGATTTGTCCCATACAACTTATGAAAGCAAAAGACATGGGAGGGGACATAGGTAAACCTATGGCTGATTCATGTTGATGCTTGGTAGATAACAATGCAATATTGAAAAGTAATTATCCTTCAATTAAAAATAAATAAATATGATAAAAAAAGAGTGACTTAAATGTTGAGATGTGCGTGCCTCCAAACACTATGAAGCAGGGGAGGACGTACATGATTTCTGCCAGTCTGAGACTCTGTCTCATAAATAAAACTCATATAAAAGTGATTTTGTAAGGATAGAGCTGTGTTCCCTACTAATGAAATTTTCTTCTGTTCTCACAGATTTCTGAAGTTGAGAATAGAGTGCTGGCTAGAAATGACTCCTTAGTGACTGAATTTATTCTTGCTGGATTAACAGACCGTCCAGAGCTCCAGCAACCCCTCTTTTACCTGTTTCTAATGATCTATGTTGTCACAATGGTGGGCAACCTGGGCTTGATCCTTCTTATTGGTCTAAACTCTCACCTCCACACCCCCATGTACTATTTCCTCTTCAACCTGTCCTTCATTGATCTCTGTTACTCTTCTGTTTTCACCCCCAAGATGCTGATGAACTTTGTATTCAGGGAGAATACCATCTCTTATGTGGGGTGCATGACTCAGCTGTTTTTCTTTCTCTTTTTTGTCATCTCTGAGTGCTACATGTTGACCTCAATGGCCTATGATCGCTATGTGGCCATCTGTAATCCCTTGCTGTATAAGGTCTCCATGTCCCATCAGGTCTGTTTGGTGTTGTCTCTGGCTGCATATGTGATGGGGTTTGCTGGAGCATCTGCCCACACAGGGTGCATGCTTAGACTAACCTTCTGCAATGTTAATGTCATCAACCATTACTTGTGTGACATCCTCCCACTCCTCCAACTCTCTTGTACCAGCACCTATGTCAATGAGGTGGTAGTTCTCCTTGTCGTGGGTATTAACATCACAGTACCCAGTTTCACCATCCTAATTTCTTACATCTTCATCCTCACTAGTATTCTTCATATCAAATCTTCTCAAGGAAGATCAAAAGCCTTCAGTACCTGTAGCTCCCACATGATTGCTCTTTCTCTTTTTTTTGGTTCAGCAGCATTCATGTACCTTAAATATTCTTCTCCTGGATCTATGGAGCAGGGAAAAATTTCTTCTGTCTTCTATACTAATGTGGTGCCCATGCTCAATCCTTTGATTTACAGTTTGAGGAACAAGGATATCAAAGTGACACTGAGGAAATTCCTGTTTAAAACCCAGAGGAGAACTATGTTCTAATTTGAAGAGGCAATATTGTAAAGCAATTCAAGTTTTTATTAGTTTTTATTGGTATTTTTCAAGAAGAGTCTTTGTTTATCACCATGTTACTTCCACATATTGTGTTATATTTGGAATAATAGACTTGTCTTGTTACTTCTGGTCTTATCTCATATTTGTCCCCTGTATTTCTTGTACCTCATATCAGTTTACTGAATAGCAACTTGTTTATAAAAAGAACAAATATGCTGACCTTTTTAAATATAATTTTTAATACTTCTATCTTCTGTGTTATTCCTACTCTGTACAAATGTGATGAAGTATAAATCATAGAAATTTAAAATTACACTTTGCCTATCTAAATACAGAAGTGCCAAATACTATAGAAGCATTCTCATGCTTGTTGATAATATTGCTGGTATAGGCAACAGGATTCAATAAATTGTCTTAATACAAACTAGTATATAGCTTAAAGTGCTATCATATTCTCTGATCTGTTCCTTTTGTTCTATGTTTCTTATCAGCTTACTTTTTAGTTTTCTCCTTTCTTATTCCCTTGGCAAATTGCAAAATTTGTACCATAGTATCACCTGTTTTTGAGAGCCTCCATCAGCCCAGGTCATGTAATACTAAAGAGAATATATGTAGTTTCATCTTTTATTGCCAAAGATGGCATTAACAGAATACAATTAAAGGAATAATACACATGTACCTTAGGATCCCAGTAAGGGGACTGGCTGCTTTATTATAGAACTTGCATTTGTTATTATATAAAATGATATAAAATGTTTCGAAAAAGAGCATATAGTTCTTACTGTAGTTTGTTATTTATCACTGTAAAGGAAAATATTGCACATTCAGTTAGGAGAAATATGTTAGACATTGTTTTATTCATCTAATGAGATTTATCATGAAAAAAGTCATATGCTAATGATAAACTATATTCCTTTCAATGGTTCTTGAGCTTATTTAAACCTGTTTCAGTGCATTCAGGCTAGTGTAACAAAATACCACAAACTCAATGACTTATAAACAACAGAAATTTATTTCTCACAGTTCTGAAGGTTGGAAGTCTAGGATCAGGATACCAGCATAGATGAGTGAGGGCACTTTTCTGGGCTACACCCTTCTCATTATATGCTTACTTGGTGGAAGGGGCTAGTGATTCTGTGAAATGTCTTTTTCAGTGCACTAATCTCAATTGTGAGGGTTCCATCTTCATGACTTAAGAACCTCCTGAGGGTCCCTTCTAATATCATTATCATTGAGGGGGTTAGGATTTCAACATTTGATTGTAGCACCTTGTCTCACTGATAAGGTAATTTACAGATTTAAAGTAGTTGCTGTTTTCTGTAAGTTTTCTATTTCTCCAGTGCCTTTTCAGCTTGTATATTTGGAATATCAGGTGTATTTGGAGGATAAGAAATACTTGTTAAATTGTGTTATCTTGTTTGAGTAACAACAATAATAAATTTTATTGCTATAAATAATAAAGGGAATATTATAGTAAATACAAATACTAGTAAATAAATAAATCAGAAAGAACTTTGGGGTATCATTTATTTCTTTGAGGGTGGACTTTCGCAGCTCTAGACATGCTGCTCAGCTCCCAGGCAAGATAAGTATCTGTGGGGAGCATCAGTCACTGTCTGTAGCTTATACTGCTCTGGATCCACCATAGTGTTCAGGCAGAGTCCATGCTTACTCTGAGATGTCCTCAGCCAACAGTTTGGCCTGGTGGGTCACACAGGAGCTGGCCATTTTATATGTTGTATATTATACATGCATCTCCTGATAGACAGTCTTTGGTTAGGGACTTTCTATCATTATTAATGAGAATTATAGAACTGCACTGTGGCCTGGGATTTCCCTTCTCTCTCTCTTTTCTTCAGTTCAGCTCAGTTCAGTTCATTCGCTCAGTCGTGTCTGACTCTTTGCAACCCCAAGAATCGCAGCACGCCAGGCCTCCCTGTCCATCACCAACTCCCGGAGTTTACTCAAACTCATGTCCATCGAGTCGGTGATGCCATCCAGCCATCTCATCCTCTGTCGTCCCCTTCTTAGATGTCAGATTTTCATTGAGGTCTGAAGGCCTTTCTCATGGACTTTTAGCCCCCTATTTTAGCCTTCATAGACTTTTTTATAGTAAGTGTCTTAAAAGTGAAAGATAGTGAACGTCCCTCAGTCGTGTCCAACTCTTTGCGACCCCATGAACTATACAGTCCCTGGAATTCTCCAGGCCAGAATGCTGGAGTGGGTAACTGCTCCCTTCTCCAGGGGACCTTCCCAGCCCAGGGATCGAACCCAGGTCTCCCACATTCCAGTCACATTCTTTATCAGCTGAGCAACAAGGGAAGCTCAAGAATATGGGAGTAGGTAGCCTATCCTTCTCCAGTGGATCTTCTGGACCCAGGAATCAAACCAGGGTATCCTGCCTTGCAGGCAGATTCTTTACCAACTGAGCTATCAGGGAAGTAATAAATGTCTTGCAAGTCTGATATTTCTTGGCATTTGCTTCTTGGAGAACTTTAAGTGACACAAAGAACTTACTGATTTTAAAGCTTAGTGTAATGTTCAAATAAAGATTGAGTTTTTTGTTATAAAACAGACAAATGAATAACAGATAAAATAGAATATTCAGAAAAAGATCCTCATCTATACAGTTAATTGTTTTTTTTAACCAAGTAATAAGACAATTCCAGAGAGAAAGAAAAACTAAGAACCTGATGCTTGGAAATACTAACTTTTCATGAGAAAACTATTAAATTTGATCTCTATTTAACAGCATACACAAAAATTAAAGTGTATCAAAACAATAAACACAAAACTTAAATGTGTCTTCTAAAAGAAAACATAGGAAAATGTCTTCCTGTAGGCATAGATTTCTTAGACATTTCTTAAACAGGAGATCCCAAAGAAGAAAAAAAAGATAGAATTCTTTCAAATTAGAATACCTATCAAAAATATTCATAAGCAAACCATATACTAGGAAAATATGTGCAGTACATAGATTTGATCAATTTATTCTAGCCAAAGTACATTCTAGCAATTTAATAACTAAAATATATTTCAATGATAAAATACAGTTTCATATATTTGCAGATCATTTGAAAGACACATCCATGTGTGTAAATGGCATGTGTAAATGGCCAATAAGCACATGGAAATATGCTTAACTCAGTGCAGCCCCTTAGATGTATACTCAGTAGCTGGACAATAGTCCTTTAGCAATTATTCTGTCTTCCCTCAATTCATTGCCCAAACTCTGCCCCTATCTTTTCTATTGATGTATAGTTGATTTACATATTCATATTAATTTCATGTGTACAGCCTGGTATGTTGATACTTTCATATGCTGTACTCTGTTATAAATTATTACAATTAATAGTCATAATTACTATACAATATATTCTTGTTGCTTATCTGTTTTGCCTGGTAGTTTGTATGTCTTAGTCCCATGCGTGTAATTTGCCTCTCCCTCCTTCCCTCTCAGCTAGTGCCTCCCCTGATAATTCCCAAGTAGACACCAGGTAACCAGGGAACCACTGATGTAGCCGATAAAAGCCAACCTTCAGGGAGGGGTCCAGAGAAAGTTGCAGAAGGATTGAGTGGGGATCTGAAAGAGCCAATAAGGAAGATCCAGCAGGGTTTGCTTACTAGTAAACAACTTTTGAAACTGGGGACTTTCCCAAATGCTTCTGTTATATCTGGAATATCTAATAATATATATGCAATGATTATTTTAGTGTTGAGGGTTTTTCTTTTCTTTTTTTGGTGGTGGTGGTGGGATGATGGATTTTCCCTTTGATTTGTTTTTCTCTGTTAAAATGACTTCATAAAGTTCTTTAAAAAGTAATATGTAAAAAACAGCAAACATTATTCTCAATGGTAAAAAACTGAAAACATTTCTTCTAAGATCAAGAACAAGACAAGACAATTACAATTAATAGCCACTTTCCCCACTGTTATTCAACAAAGTTTTGGAAGTCTACCCATGGAAATCGGAGAAGAAAAATAAATAAAAGAAATCTACATTGGAAAAGAAGAAGTAAAACTCTCACTCTTTGCAGGTGATACACTGTACATAGAAAACCCTAAAGATACCATCAGAAGATTACTAGAGCTAATCAATAATAAATTTAGTACTAATCTAGTACTAATACTAATAAATTTAGTAAAGTCACAGGATGCAAAATCAATACACAAAAATTCCTTGCATTACTATACATTAATAACAAAAAATCATAAAGAAAAATTAGTGAAAAAAATCCCACTCACCATTGCAACAAAAAGAATAAAATACCTCGGAATAAACTTACCTAAGGAGACAAAAGACCTGTATGCAGAAAACTACAAGATACCAATGAAAGAGGACACAAAGCAGATGAAGAGATGTATCATGTTCTTGGATTGGAAGAGTCAATATTGTGGAAATTAATATACCACCTAAAGCAGTCTATAGAGTCAATGCAATCCTAACAAATTACCAATGACATTTTTCACAGAACTACGACAAAAAATTTCACAAGTTTATGGGAACACAAAAGACTGCAAATAGCCAAAGTAATATCAAGAAAGAAAAATAGAACTGGAGGAATCAACCTTCTTGCCTTCATAACATACTACAAAACCAGAGTAATCAAGACAGTATGGTACTGGCACAAAAAGAGAAATATAGACCAGTGGATCAAGATAGAAAGCCCAGAGATAAATTGACACACCTATGGGCACCTTATTTTTGACAAAAGAGGCAAGAATATACTATACAGTGGAGAAAAGACAGTTTCTTCAATAAGTGCTGCTGGGAAAACTGGACAGCTACATGTAAAAATGAAATTAGAACACTTCCTAACACCACACAAAAATAAACTCAAAGACCTAAATGTAAGGTCAGAAACTATAAAACTCGGAAAATGTAGGCAGAACACTGTGACATAAATCACAGTAAGATCCTCTTTGACCCACCACCTAGAATAATGGAAATAAAAACAAAAATAAAAAAATGGGATTTAATTAAACTAGGGCTTCCCGGATGGCTCAGCAGGTAAAGAACCTGCCTACAATGCAGGAGACATGGAAGAAATTGCAGGATCGATCCCTGTGTCAGGAAGACCCCTGGAGAAGGAAATGGCACTGCACTCTGGTATTCTTGCCTGGAAAGTCCCATGGAGAGGAGCCTGGGAGGCTCCAGACCAGGCTATAGTCTGTGGGGTTACAAAGAGTCAGAGATGACTGAGTAGCTAAGCATGCAAAAGCTTTTGCACAGCAAATAAAACTAAACAAAATGAAAAGACAACCCTCAGAATGGGAGAAAATATTGCAAATAAGACAACCGACAAAAGATTATAATCTTCAAAATGCACAAGCAACTCATACAACTCACTCTCAGAAAAATAGACAACCCAACCAAAAAACCTCTTAGAACTAACACCCAAAAAAGATGTCCTTTTCATTATAAGGGCCTGGAATGTAAAATCAGGAAGTCAAGAAACACCTAAAGTAACAGGCAAATTTGGCCTCAAGTACAGAATGAAGCAGGGCAAAGGCTAACAGAGTTTTGCCCAGAGAAGGCACTGGTCATAGCAAACACTCTCTTCTGAAAACACAAGAGAAGACTCTACACATGGACATCACCAGGTGGCCAGTACCGAAATCAGATTGATTATATTCTTTGCAGCCAAAGATGGAGAAGCTCTATACAGTCCGCAAAAACAAGACCAGGAGCCGACTGTGGCTCAGATCATGAACTCCTTATTGCCAAATTCAGACTTAAATTGAAGCAAGTAGGGAAAACCACTAGACCACTCAGATACGACCTAAATCAAATCCCTTATGACTATACAGTGAAAGTGAGAAATAGATTTAAGGGCCTAGATCTGATAGACAGAGTACCTGATGAACTATGGATGGAGGTTCATGACATTGTACAGGAGACAGGGATCATGACCATCCCCAAGAAAAAGAAATGCAAAAAAGCAAAATGGCTGTCTGAGGAGGCCTTACAAATAGCTGTGAAAAGAAAAGAAGTGAAAAGCAGAGGAGAAAAGGAAAGACATACCTATTTCAATGCAGAGTTTCAAAGAATTGCAAGGAGAGATAAGAAAGCCTTCCTCAGTGATCAGTGCAAAGAAATAGAGGAAAATAATAGAATGGGAAGGACTAGAGATCTCTTCAAGAAAATTAGAGATACCAAGGGAACATTTTATGCAAAGATGGGCTCAATAAAGGATAGAAACGGTATGGACCTAACAGAAGCAGAAGATATTAAGAAGAGGTGGCAAGAATACACAGAACTGTACAAAAAAGATCATCACGACCCAGATAACCACAATGGGGTGATCACTCACCTAGATCCAGACATCCTTGAATGTGAAGTCAAGTGGGCCTTAGGAAGCATCACTATGAACAAAGCTAGTGGATGTGATGGAATTGCAGTTGAGCTATTTCAAATCCTAAAAAATGGTTCTATGAAAGTGCTGCACTCAATATGTCAGCAAATTTGGAAAACTCAGCAGTGGCCACGGGACTGGAAAAGGTCAGTTTTCATTCTAATTCCTAAGAAAGGCAATGCCAAAGAATGCTCAAACTACTGCACAATTGCACTCATCTCACACGCTAGTAAAGTAATGCTCAAAATTCTCCAAGTCAGGCTTCAGCAATACGTGAGCTGTGAACTTCCAGATGTTCAAGCTGGTTTTAGAAAAGGCAGAGGAACCAGAGATCAAATTGCCAATATCCTCTGGATCATCGAAAAAGCAGGAGAGTTCCAGAAAAACATCTATTTCTGCTTTCTTGACTATGCCAAAACCTTTGACTGTGTGGATCACAATAAACTGTGGAAAATTCTGAAAGAGATGGGAATACCAGACCCCCTGACCTGCCTCTTGAGAAATCTGTATGCAGGTCAGGAAGCAACAGTTAGAACTGGCCATGGAACAACAGACTGGTTCCAAATAGGAAAAGGAGTACGTCAAGGCATACTGTCATCGTGTTTATTTAACTTAGATGCAGAGTATGTCTTGAGAAACGCTGGGCTGGATGAAGCTCGAGCTGAAATCAAGATTGCCGGGAGAAATATCAATAACATCAGATGTGCAGATGATACCACCCTACACCCTGGCAGAAAGTGAAGAACTAAAGAGCCTCTTGATGAAAGTGAAAGAGGAGAGTGAAAAAGTTGGCATTAAGCTCAATATTCAGAAAACTAAGATCATGGCATCCGGTCCCATCACTTCATGGCAAATAAACAGGGAAACAGTGTCAGACTTTATTTTTTGGGGCTCCAAAATCACCTCAGATGGTGATTGCAGCCATGAAATTAAAAGACGTTTACTCCTTGGAAGGAAAGTTATGACCAACGTAGATAGCATGTCAAAAAGCAGAGAGATTGCCAACAAAGGTCCATCTAATCATGGCTATGGTTTTTCCAGTAGTCATATATGGGTGTGAGAGTTGGACTGTAAAGAAAGCTGAGTGCCGAAGAACTGATGCTTTTGAACTGTCGTGTTGGAGAAGACTCTTGAGAGTCCCTTGGACTGCAAGGAGATCCAACCAGTCCATCCTAAAGGCGATCAGTCCTGGGTGTTCATTGGAGGGACCAATGTTGAAGCTGAAACTCCAATACTTTGGCCACCTGATGTGAAGAGCTGACTCATTTGAAAAGACCCTGATGCTGGGGAAGATTGAGGGCAGGAGGAGAAGGGGATGACAGAGGATGAGATGGTTGTATGGCATCACCGACTCAATGGACATGAGTTTGGGTAAACTATGGGAGTTGGTGATGGGCAGGGAGGCCTGGCATGCTGCGGTTCATGGGGTCGCAAGGAGTCGGACCCGACTTAGTGACTGAACTGAACTGAACTGAAGGTGGATGTTGTCCTTGCAAGTGAAGAAAACCTTCTGGGAGAATTCTCATATAAAAATTGTGGCCTGTTCCCTTAGTATGTCAAGGACTGATGACCACAGTGATGGATACTGTCTTCTTCCTTGTCAGAAACTGACCTTCTAAGGACCGTAGAGTAGAAGGAGTCCTAAGGTTCAGTGTCAGTGAGGCATTGAGGAAAAAGAAGGTGAGGGTTGAATCACCTTTGTCTCAATTCCTTTCAAATCTCAGATTATATATATTGAGGGTTCTGAGGAAAACCACATATTTATTGTCCTTTTCAGCCCTGATCCTGAACAGAGCTTGGAGAGAAGGAAAAATGATGTGCGGAGACACTGGGAGTCTACCAGGTTTTTTTAAGCACAGAGACAAACAAGAGGAATAAGGACAGAAAGACAAAAATGAGGAGTCTGTGGGAATAATCATTACAAGTCTTGTATTTTGGATGCTTTGATGAGTGTCTTTAGACAAGGCTGTGGTTATAAACGAAGAGATCCAGCTCTCACTCGGGAAACAGAGGGAAAGTCCATGAAGGTCCATTGTGAATCTGAGTTTCTGTCCCTGTTCCTACAGATCACAACTGTGTAGTAAATGAATATGGAAAATGCCTCCTCTGTGACTGAGTTTATCCTTATGGGATTGACAGACCAACCTAAACTCCAGCTACCTCTGTTTTTCTTCTTTCTGCTGAACTACATGATCATTGTGGTGGGCAATTTGTGCTTAATGAATCTAATTTGTCTAAATTCACACCTGCACACCCCCATGTACTTTTTTCTCTTCAATCTCTCTTTTATTGGCCTTTGTTACTCATCTGTCTTTACCCCCAAAATGCTAATGATCTTTATTTTTTGAGAAATATGCTATCTCCTTTACAGGATGTATATCTCAGGTATTTTTCTTCTGCTTTTTTGTCAGCTCTGAGTGCTATGTGTTGACAGCCATGGCCTATGATTGCTATGTGGCCATCTGTAAGGCCTTGCTGTACACAACGGCCATGTCCCCTCAGGTGTGTTCTCTGCTGCTGTCTGGTTCATATGTGATGGGGTTTCCTGGAGCCATGGTCCACACAGGGTGTATGATGAGGCTGAACTTTTGTGATTCCAACATCATCAACCATTTCATGTGTGACATCTTCCCCCTCCTCCAGCTCACCTGCGGCAGCATTTATGCCAATAGGATTGTAGCTTCTGCTGTGGTGGGGACAGTTGTAATAGTATCTAGCTTTGTTATCTTTATTTCTTCCACTTTGATTCTTTTCAGTATTCTTCATATACCTTCATCTAAAGGTTGATCCAAAGCCTTGGGCACCTGTTTGTCCCATTTTACAACAGTTGGTCTATTTTATGGATTTGGGCTGCACACTCATGTCAGACCATCATCTTCTGGGTTTGTAGAAGAGGGAACTTTTTCTCACTCTTTTCCACAAATGTGGTACCCATGCCAAACCCTCTCATATAACCTCAGGAACAAGGATGTCAAAATTTCTGTGAAGAAAATCCTGAAGAGAATTACAGACTGAACTAAACCACTTATGCCACCTTTTCTTTGTTGTCTTTTTTTTTATTCCTGCCCGACTTTATCCTCTTCCTCTCGTTCTTTTTTCACATCTTCCTTTGTCTTCCTTATGTCTTCTTGACAGGATTTCATTTCTAATGTCTGATGCCTATTCTTCTCTTGCACATAATGTAACACTGTGGGCCTATTTGACTGGAGAATCTTCCTCAGCCCTAAGTGATCCCATAGCATTTGGAGAGTAGGGACCAATAACCTTTCCCATCTGATGATAACACCACTATTTCCCTTGTGTGTCAACTCATCCAAGGTATGCCATAAGGTAGTATGCTGTTTGACCAATTTTTTTCTTTCTTGCTTTCATTACATAGAGCCCTTTCCTGTATCAGTTCTGTCATTACTTACCACTCATTAACACAGAGAAGTAATCCCCAAAAAGTGGACATGGTAAAGATGTAAAAATTTCCAAAAATTTTCTGGAGTTTCTTTTAATAATAGCTCCTGTTCTGTATTTTAGGTGCCACATAGGTAAAGCAATTGAATAATTTGTTGAACCATGATTCTTTTATTCTTGAGGGTACTTGAGAATGAATAAGCTAAACTATTCTACCTACCTTTCTCAATCCACACCAGTAAAAATGCCTGTTTTTAGTTTATTGGTCAATTGATATTTTGGCATAAATATAGTTGAAATTGTTATCAACTTGCCTATCAGTGGATTGTAATTGTGATTAAAAGTTGCACAGTGGTATATTCGACTGTGGAATATGTTATCAAACATAAGGTAGGGTTCATTGTTTAACAATGTAAGGGGGCTTTCCCTTTGCAAAGAAAGATGTGTTTCCCACTTTTTGAAAGAAAACAAAAGTATTTGGCAGAAACATTGTCTTGTTGATATTTTTTTCTTTTAGTTCATAAATTTGACTCCTTCCCTCTATTAGAGAAAAATTTAAATCTGTAGAAAATAATGTGTTCTAGAATTTTATAAATGGTCTAAAAGATAAATCTCCTTATCTGATTTTTTGCTGAGGAAATAGTTCTGTGACTTGCTCAGAATCACACAGCTAAAATTTCAGAGACCAGTTTTTGCAGCCACTATTCATCTTGTGAAAAAAAATGGAAGGAAAGAAAGAACTGTGAAGGGACAGATAGAACTTCTGGAGAGTTGTTTCTGAATGAGCTTGAAAGTGGGAATTTTCCAGTGTGGAGTTATCTCAGAAAACTAGAAATAGAAATACAATATGTCCAGTAATTCCACTCCTGTGTATATACCTGAAAAATATGAAAATACTAATTCAAAAAGATATTTGTACCCCAATATTCAGTGCAGCATTATTTATAATTGCCATGATATGGGAGTATCCTAAACTCCATCAACAGATTGAAGAGATAAGATGTGGCAAATATATACAATGGAATATTACTCATCCATCAAAAGAATGAAAATTTCCCATTTACAGCAACATCAATGGACTTGGAGGGTATTACGCTAAGGGAATAAGTCAGGCAAAAAAAGACAAAGATGATATTACTTATATGTGAAATCAGAAAACTGTAAAAAGTTAGTGAATACAGCAAAAGAGATATAGACTCACTGATGTAGAGAACAAATTTATGTTAATCTGTGGGGAAAAGGAAGTGGGAAGAGGCAATAAAAGGATAGGTGACTAAAGACTCTACCAGAAAATTACTAGAGCTAATCAACGAATATAGTAAAGTTGTAGGATATAAAATTAACACGCAGAAATCCCTTGCATTCCTATACACTAACAATGAGAAAACAGAAAGAGAAATTAAGGAAATAATACCATTCACCATTGCAACAAAAAGAATAAAATACTTAGGAGTATATCTACCTAAAGAAACAAAAGACCTATACATAGAAAACTATAAAACACTGATGAAAGAAATCAAAGAGCACACAGATGGAGAAATTTACCGTGTTCATGGATTGGAAGAATCAATATTGTCAAAATGATCTATTACTACCCAAAGCAATCTATAGATTCAATGCAATCCCTATCAAGTACCAATGGTATTTTTTCACAGAACAGAACAATAATGTCACAAATTTGTAGGAAATACAAAAAAACTCGAAATAGCCAAGTTAATTTGAGAAAGGAGAATGGAACTGAGGAATCAACCTGCTCTGACTCAGACTCATACTACAAAGCCACAGTCATCAAGACAGTATGGACTGGCACACAGGCACAGAAATTATGAAGATCAAGGAACAGAATAGAAAGCCCAGAGATAATTCTAGTGAAACTATTGGACACCTTATCTCGACAAAGGAGGCAAGGATATCAATTGGAAAAAAGACAAACCTCCTTTAACAAGTGGTGCTTGGGGAAAAACTGGTTTCAACCACTTGTAAAGGGACATGAAACTAGAACCTTTCTTAACACCATACACCAAAAAATAAAAACTGAAAATGGATTAAAGATTCTTTAAAGTAAGACCAGAAACTATAAAACTCCTAGGAGGAGGAACATAGCAAAACACTTCCGACATAAATCACAGCAGGATCCTCTATGACCCACCTCCCAGAATATTGGAAATAAAAGCAAAAATAAATGGGACCTAATGAAACTTAAAAGCTTTTGCACAACAAAGGAAACTATAAGCAAGGTGAAAAGACAGCCCTCAGATTGGGAGAAAATAATAACAAATGAAGAAACAGACAAAGGATTAATCTCAAAAATATACAAGCAACTCCTGAAGCTCAATTCCAGAAAAAATAAATGACCCAATCAAAAAATGGGCCAAAGAACTAAACAGACATTTCTCCAAAGAAGACATACAGATGGCTAACAAACACATGAAAAGATGTTCAACATCACTCATTATCAGAGAAATGGGCAAATTCCAAACCACAATGAGGGTACCATTTACACGCAGCAGTATGGCTGCTATCCAAAAGCTACAAGCATAATGCTGGAGAGGGGTGTGGAGAAAGATAGGGAACCCTCTTTACACTGTTGGTGGGAATGCAAAACTAGCATAGCCGCATGCGAGAACAGTGTTTTTTTTTATGGGAGAATTTCTTTAAAAACCGGAAATTAGAACTGCCATTATGACCCAGCAATTCCCACTTCTGGGCATTGACAACACTGAGGTAAACCAGATCTGAAAGAGACACGTGCAACCCCAATGTTCATCGGAGCACTATTCTATCATAGCCGGACATGGAAAGCAACCTAGATGCCAATCAGCAGACAATGGTATAAGGAAGCTGTGGTACATATTACACCATGCGAATACTTATCTCCAGCCATTAAAAAGAACATTTGAATCAGTTCTAATGAGATGGATGAAACTGGAGCCCATTATACAGAGTGAAGTAAGCCAGAGATAAAGAAACATTACAGTATACTAACACATATATATGGAATTTAGAAAGATGGTAACGATAACCCTATATGCAAAACAGAAAAAGAGACACAGATGTACAGAACAGACTTTTGAACTCTGTGGGAGAAGGCGAGGGTGGGATGTTTCGAGAGGACAGCATCAAAACATGTATACTATCTATGGTGAGACAGATCACCAGCCCAGGCTGGATGCATGAGACAAGTGCTCAGGCCTGGTGCACTGGGAAGACCCAGAGGAATTGGGTGGAGAGGGAGGTGGGAGGGGGGATCGGGATGGGGAATAAATGTAAATCCATGGCTGCTTCATGTCAATGTATGACAAAAACCACTACAATATTGTAAAGTAATTAGCCTCCAACTAATAAAAATAAATGAAAAAAAAAGGATCAGTGATTAAGAGGTATAAACTATTATGTATAAAATAAGCTTTAAGGATATATTGTACAACACAGGAGATATAACCAGTATTTTTATAATAACTATAAATGGAATATAATCTCTAAGAATTATGAATTACTATATTGTACACCTGTAACTCATATAATATTGTACATAGACTGTACTTCAATACAATAAGTAAAAAGAGAATTTTTGATTGGTAATTGATATTTCATTAATAAAACATGACAGAAAAATTACATTCCACAAACAAGCACACTTTTACATTAGAATTTTGATGATTTTATTTGGAAATGTTTTCGAGTAGATAAAATCATCATAATTCATCTTTAAATATGAGAATATTTTCAGTTTTTAGATAATTTATGTTAATATGATAAAGGTTGAAAATACCTATTTTTCTTTATCATCAAGCATAACAGACATGCTAGATGTTCACTGAACATTCATTCATGGTTTAATAAACAATTAAACATTCAATTTAATATCTACCAAGTTCATAAAGTATTTCCAACATAATTGATTCAGTACTTATAGCTATATTTCCCCCCATGTGTATTTGTTGTCAAAAATCTAGCTAAATGCTATGAGATAGGTAAGTTTTAAAAGAGCTTATTTAGTCAAATTTGTGTGAGTGAATTTGGTGCTGTCATTGATTTTGCTGATTGTCTTTTTATTTGGAGGATTATTTGTATAAATAGACCTATTTATAATTAAAAACTGTGATGATATATAGCTTTGTGAATTCTTGCTGGTTTTCTTAATTAATTACTTGGTAGACATACTTTAACACAGAATCATGTAAATATTGTATATAAAACATTTTGGAAATAAATTATTTAGATAAGATTAGATAGCTACATAGGTCTTTCATTCTAAATTTTCTCTTGCCAGTTCAATTTACCTCCCTTGATTCCTATGCCTGAAATCTTACATCAGGCCATTCAAAACATAGTATTAACTCCTTTTGGTTTGTCCAAGACTCTTTTTTTTATAATTTTTTAACTACAAACACCTTTTCATGCTGAAATTTATTTTTTAAATGCATTTTTTATTGGAATATAGTTGAATTACAACATTATTTTCAGGTGCACAGCATAGTTTTTCAGTGTTTTTACAGATTATACTCCATTAAAATTATTGCAAGATAATTGTATAATTCCCTGTGCTATAAAATAACTCCTTGTTGCTTATCTGCTTTATACATAGTAATTTTTATTTCTTAATCCTGTACCCGCCTCTTGCCCCTCTCCCTGCTGGTCACCTATAGTTTTTTTCCTTTGTTTGTGAGCCTCTTTCTGTTTTGATGTATACATTTGATTGTTTTATACTTTAGATTCCTATATAACTGGTATCTTATACTCTGTTTCTATATGACATATTTCACTAATTATAAAATTCTCTAGATCTTTCCAAGTACTGATGCTTTCTTTATTTTTTTCAAATTTTTTATTTTGTATTGACGTATAGCTGGTTAACAGTGTTGTGGTAGTTTCAGGTGAACGGCCAAGGGACTCAGTCATATATATACATGCTCCCATTCTCCCCCAAGCACCCCTCCCATCCTGGTGGCACATAACATTAAGCAGAGTTCCGTGTGCTATACAATAGAAAGCAAGATTATTTATAAATGAGTCAGAGACCTTAACAGATATCTAACCAAAAAGATATACAATTGATAAATAAGCACGTGAAAAGTTGCTCAACATCATATGGCATCAAGAAACTGCAAATGAAAGCAACAATGAAATAGAACCACACAGACATAGAGAACAAATTCATGGTTGCAAGGGGAAGGGAATGGTGGTTGGAGAAGGATAGATTGGAAGTTTGGGATTAGCATGTGCAATCTATTATATAGGAAATGAATAGACAAGGTCCTACTGTATAGCTCAGGGAACTACAGTTGCTATCCTATAATAAACTATAATGGAAAAGAACATGAAAAAGAATATATATATAGATATGTATAACTGAGTCACTTTGCTATTCAACAGAAATTAACAGAGCATTGTAAATCAACCACGATTTAATAAAATGAGATACTTTTTAAAAAAATGAGATACTACTACACCATGTTAGAATGGCTGAAATCTGGAATATAAACAACATGAAGTCCTGGAGAGAATGTGGAGCTACAGGAACTCTTTTTCATGGGTGATGGGAATTCTGTCTGAATGGTACAGCCACTTTGGAAGTCAGTTTGGTAATTTCTTACAAAACTAATCCTACTCTTACCATGAGATCCAGCAATTACACTTCTTGGAATTTACCCAAATGAGTGGAAAACTTACATCCACATAAAAACCTGCACATGGATCTTTATAGCAGAATTTATTCATAATCACTTAAACCTAGAAGCTAATAAAATACCCCTCAGAAGGTGAGTGGATAAATAAACTGTGACACATCCAGACAGTTATATCATACAGCACTATAAAGAAATGAGCCATCACGCTGTGAAAAGACTGGAGGAAACTTAATTCATATTACTAAATGAAAGAAGTCAATCTGAAAAGGCTACATACTATATGACTCCAACTACATACCATTTTGAAAAAAGCAAAACTATTGAGACAGTAAAAAGATCATTAGTTGCCAGGGGAGAGAAGGATCCATAGGCAGAGCACAGATTAATTCTTAGGCAATGAAACTACTCTGTATGATACTATAATGGTGGATATATGTCATTATAAATTTGTTCAAACCCATATAATATACATCAAAAGAGAACCTAAAGTAAGTGATGAGCTTTAATGGTAGTGATCTAGGAGAATTGATGCTTTTTTAAAATTTTATTTTATTTTTTTCCATTTATTTTTATTAGTTGGAGGCTAATTACTTTACAATATTGTAGTGGTTTTTGCCATACATTGACATGAGTCAGCCATGGATTTACATATATTCCCCATCCCGATCCCCCCTCCCGCCTCCCTCCCCACCCCATCCCTCTGGGTCTTACCAGTGCTTTTGAATTGTGGTAATGGAGAAGACTCTTGAGGGTCCCTTGGACAGCAAGGAGATCAAACCAGTTGATCCTAAAGAAAATGAACCCAGAATATTCATTGGAAGGACGTGCTGAAGCTGAAGCTCCAGTACTTTGGCTACCCAATGCGAAGAACCCACTCATTGGAAAAGACCCTGATGCTAGAAAAGATTGAGGGCAGAAGAAGTGAGTGACAGAGGATGAGATGGTTGGATGGCATAATTGATTCAATGGACATGAGTTTAAGTAAACTCTGTGAGATAGTGAAGTACAGGGAAACCTGGTGTGTTGCAGTCCATGGGGTTGCAAACAGTCAGACATGCCCTTAGTGACTGAATAACAGCAAAAATGTATATATAATCCTATACATGTATTTGTATATATGTACACACACATATATATTTAATGACTAAGTATCATATATAATATTTTTAAGGCCAGGCTATATAATATATGTATATATTAATATGTATAATATATAACTCAGCCAATAAAAATAATCCTGCCATTTGCAATAATGTGGTTGGTCCTAGAGAATATTTTTTAGTGAAATAGGGCAGACAGAGAATTACCAATATTGTGTCACCACTTATGTATGGAATATAAAAAATAAAAAGGAAAAAGTTAATATATAATAGGACAGTAACAATCTCACAGATACTGAGATCAACGTAGTGGTTATCAGTGGGGAGACGGAAGAGGTGAGAGACAGTCAAGGAAGAAGGGGATTAAGAGACACAGATCAGTATGTAGAAAATAAAGATATATGGATGGAGAATACAGTCAGTATTTTAATATAGCTTTAAATGGAGTATAATCTATAAAAATATTGAATCACTATATTGTGCATCTGAAACTTACAACATACTGTAAATCAACTACACTTCAATAAAAAAAAATTCTGTCTTTGACTTCTTATAACTTGATTGTAAAGTGTCTTTTTCTGTTGATTTCTTTGGGATCCTTTTTGTTTCCTGGTTCTGGATATCCGTTTCCTTGCACAGATTCAGGGATTTTTCAGCCAGTTTATCTTCAAGAAATATTTTGCTTCATTTCTCACATTCTTCTTCTGAATCTCTATAATGCCTATATGGTCCAGGTGACATTTTTCATAAATCCCTTAAACTTTACCCACTATTTTAAATTCTTTTTTATTTTTCCTCCATTTACTGAATTGTTTCAAATGTCTTTTCCTCTCCAAATTTTAGGCTTCTTTCCTCTATTTGTTTAGTCTGTTGTTTTGAATTTTTAGTGAATCATTCCATTCAATTATTGGGTTCTTTGGATTCATGATTTCTACTTGGTATTCATAAAGCTAAAATTATCACTTTATTCATGTATTGTTCTGTGACTACATTGAGCATCTTTATGGCAGTTAAATGAAATCTCTGTCATGTAAATCATGTATCCATTTCATTAGGACCTTTTTAGGGTCTTTTGGAAAGGCTTTTTTTTTTTTAAAAATGTAATTGAACTTTCCTTCATTTTACCTTGACTTTCTGCATTTGTGTCTGTATATAGACAAAATAGCAACCTATTTTAGTCCTCATGAATTGGTTTTGTACTGGAGAAGACCCACATCATTAAGCCTGGCTAGAAAAAGCAAACATCTTTAACCTTGTAAAAGTACAATCCACTTTGTTTTTAGTAGCTCTCAAGTATTTGGATCATGTTAGTATCACATCAGGCTCCTAAAACAAAGGAGACTAAAGCCAATTCCTCAAGCAGCCCCTAGATAAATCAGGTCATTGGATGCACAGTGCACATTTCCCTTAATCAAGGAGAAGCTGTAGGAAAAGTATTTTCTACAGCTAGCTGTGTTAAGCCAAGGGGAGGTGAATTCTAGCCCTGACTGCTATCTCAGTTCTTTCTCTCACCTCAGGCAGCTAACCTATGCCATACCCTATGTCCCCTCCGCTTTCTGGCACAGGCTATACTGAAGCCAGTCTTCAGGATAGCCCCTAGAAAAGTTGGGGCTTTGTATGTGTTGTACATCTCTTTATCTCTCCAGGAAGAATCTGGGAACTGGGGGAAGTTTGTTCCAGTCACGTGGTTCTGGACCACCATAGGTATATGGCAAGAGTTTATTTTGAAATTTCTTAACAACTTCAACATAACTGGTATCGTGCTCAAACTGTGGGCAGGATCCTTTTAACTAAGTTTTGGGTTTCTCACAAAGGGAATTTGTACAGAAATTGTTTTTGAATCAGTGTGGTCATACAGAGGAGGAGATTCTAGGGCTTGGGGCCTTCTGCATGTTGCTAATGGGAAATGGTTGTTAATTTTGGCTTGTCCTTGGAGGGTTAACAGTCCCTGCAGTGAAGGAAAAACTTGAATGAAATATTAATTGCATAAGGAACAAAAGACATATTGTGGTCTAGGTGTAAATACAATCCCCTTAGTTACCTATTACACCCAGAAACTGTTCCCTGGGGAAGAGACTGAGGAAGCGGCTGCCCTTTTTATATCTGAGTACATTATACCATTACACTCACAGTATATCTTTTGTGACTTACTGTGTAGCAAGAATGATATTAACAGAGACTGTTTATTGCTATCTGCTCCTTGATAGAGTGAAAAGTCATACTCAAGATGATGATCTATAATTCTGAATATACTTTCCAGGGAATATCAGAGATTAATTGCAGGTGGTATTTTCTTAGAATCAAAGAAACCAAAGCCTATGAATCTGAAACTGACCTTCCTGGATCAGGGATATAGCCATAATAAGAAGAAAGAATTTGGATTTTCTGGCTATGGAGGGTGAATTTCTGAATTCCATTTATTTTTGTGTTTTGCTTGTTTGAGATGGAGACCAAGGATCTTATATATATATATATGACAGTTTCTTTGACTCCTACTCCATCAGGTCTAATCTGCATTAGAGAAAAGCATCAGGCTCTGAGGGTTGCTGCCTTCAATTTTGGGCTTCCCAGGTGGCATTAGTGGTGAAGAACCTGCCTGCCAATGCAGGAGACCGAGAGATACAGTTTCGATCCCTGGGCCGGGAAGATCCCCTGAAGGAGGGAATGGCAACCCACTCCAGTATTCTTGCCTGGAGAATCCCCATGGACAGAGGAGCCTAGTGGGTTATGGTCCACAGGGTTCAATTTACTGGTGAGGGGTGGGTCCAATGCATGAAGAAGAAATGGTGAGATGAGAGAAGGAAAATTCTGTCCTAGTTCAAACTTCTTTTCCTTTTCCTTCCCCCCCACCCCCCAACAGTTATGTTTGCATATGGCAGCTGTTCCCTTCACTCTGTAGGTTAAACTTTGGTGATTTTTTGCTGCTTAGTTTATAACGCCTTGAAAGGGAAAACTCTTGTCTCGCATCTCCATGGTAATGGTAAAAAAATTTCTATGGGTCAAGTTTTGGATAGTTCTGGTCATTCCCTGTGCATACATCACTATGTGAGAGGAGCTGCTGTGAGATTCCTCTATGTAAACCTTTTCTCCTGTGCTCACAGGTTTACTTAGAGAAGAATGGCTCCAGGAAATGGCTCTTCCGTGACTCAGTTCATTTTGTTGGGATTGACAGACCAACCAGATCTCCAGCTCCCGCTCTTCTTCCTCTTTCTAGTAATGTATATGGTCACTGTGATGGGAAATTTGGGCTTGTTAATCCTTATTGGGCTGACTTCACACCTACATACGCCCATGTACTTTTTCCTCTTTAACTTGTCCTTCATAGATCTCTGTTATTCTTCTGTGTTTACACCCAAAATGCTGATTAACTTCATATCAAAGAAGTTTATATCTTACATGGGGTGCATGACCCAGCTCTATTTTCTCATTTTTTTTGTGATTTCTGAAATCTATGTGCTGACATCAATGGCCTATGACCGCTATGTGGCCATCTGTAAGCCACTTTTGTATAATGTTGCCATGACCCCTAAAGTGTGTTCCAGCCTTATGCTTGGTTCATACTTCATGGCCTTTGCCGGTGCCATGGTTCTCACTGCATGCATGCTGAGACTGACCTTCTGTGAGGCAAACACCATCAACCATTTTATGTGTGATATCATGCCCCTGCTCAAGCTCTCCTGCACGAGCACCTATGTCAATGAGCTGGTAGATTCCATTATAGCAGGGTTCAATGTCACTGTGCCCAGTATCACCATCTTTGTCTCTTATGTTTTCATCCTCTCCAACATCCTTCAAATCAGCTCCAAAGAGGGCAGATCCAAAGCCTTTGGCACCTGCAGTTCTCACGTCATTGCTGTTTCTCTCTTCTTTGGATCAATTTCATTTGTGTATCTCAAACCATCTTCTGCTGTGTCTATGGATGAAGGAAAAATCTCTTCTGTTTTTTACACCAATACGGTTCCTTTGCTGAACCCCTTAATCTACAGTTTGAGGAACAAAGATGTTAAACTTGCTCTGAGAAAAACCCTGCCTAGATGTTTTTGACCAGAGAGTATGCTTCTGTGCAGTTATTGATATGACAAGGAGATTCTGTGTTAATTAAAAATTAATTAAATATTTTTAGTTGCAGCCTTCTTATCCTGTTTTTTTCATAACATGATTAAGAAAATGTGTGCCTTTTCTCAATAATTTACTTCCAATTTTTCTATCTGGAACTTCTTTTTTCTATAATATTGTATCCTTCCATTTTTCCTATTTAGTAATAACATTAAATTAGAAATGTCATCTATGTTTTTTTGTGATTTCAAACTTTTAGTTTTTACTGGAAAAAGAAAATGGTCTTCAAGTGATCAAATTTGAAACACCTCTGATATAATGAGCAACCAATGAAGGAAATCACCTAGATAACACTAGAGTAACACTGTTTCATTGGAGTTGTGCTTATCTACCCACTTACTTTTAGAAGCATGCATCATAATCTCTTATTTCTACTCCCATGTATCCATTCTCTGACTATGAAAAAATGTTTCCTTTAAATGCTAGATACTGAAGTTTCTAAAATGGCTTTGAGTATGATTCATTTTGCATCTGTAAATATTTTAAATCTTGCTTTCAGCAAGTATTTTCTTTTTACCCTTGTGCAGTGAAACCAGTACATGCACATCATATAAATATATTTATTTCATCAATAGTAAAATGAAGTTCAGAACGGTTAATGATTTAAAGTCACAGCTTTAAAGAAAAAATTTAGACTAAACTGTTAACCTTCTAATTTCAAGTCTACTAATTTGTAAACTGCTTATATCAAATTAATTCTGTTCTATTTGTTTCAGTAAGACTGTACTTTGAGAAAATATTTTTAACTTGTAGCTTGACTATTATTTATTACAGAATTTCTCTCATGCCACGTGTTACCTTTTTTGTTGATGCTTGCTTGTTTAGCAAAGAGTTTCATTGGTTTCTTTAGTTAGGAAAGGAAGGCTTTTTGGGCTCAACTATTGGTGAAATGATTGATTCAAATTGGGAGGTTACTTTTTCTGCAAAATTAAGAAAACTGAATTTGGGATGTTTGGAAGTGTCTGTTACTAAAAGAATAGGATCTGGGTGAGAAAGGTGCCCAGAATCATGTCATTAGGACAGACCTCCTCAGCAAGGCACATGGTCAACAAAAAAGAGACCGTGTGTGAGAAGTGTTCATGAGGCTCAGGAAACATTTTATTTTGAAACTGTATCCTTTCTGTACAGGACTGTAAATGTCTTTAAATTTTTGGTAAAACTACAAAATACATGACCATAAATTAGTACCGCTTTGGGAAAATGAAGGTGAAAAACACCGTGGTTACATTTGGAACCACATAGAAAGAAGGCAGCAGTAATAAAATAATAAATAAACTAGTAAAATAGTTAAGAATAATTTGAATTCAAGTTAGAAAGATGAAATTTAGAGTAAAATGATGGATAATTAAAGCCCCTACCTGTTACTCTCCTCTTCTTTCTGGAAGGTCCTAGAAACATTCAGAGCTCATGGGGTTTCAAGCTTCCCTGATAGCTCAGAGGGTAAAAAATCTGCCTGCCAATGCAAGAGACTAGGCTTCAGTCCCTGGTTTGAGAAGATCCCCTTGAGAAGGGAATGACTACCTATTCCATTATCACAGAGTTTCTCTGGATAGGACACCAGCTTGTTATTTGATACTTAACAAAGTTAAGCCAACAGAGCTTAAGGCCCTAGGAACAACTAAATCACTCTTGATTTTGTGTGCTTCCATAAATATTTTAAGTTACTAAACTGCAAAGTGCAGCTGGCAGTATAATGACATCTTAAAAGAAATATTTTGTGAATACACAAATTTTGGCCCTGTCTTTACTGAAAAGGATGCTGAACTATTATTTTTCTTAGTTAAATATTCTACCTTAAAAGTCCTCAGTATAATGTGTCAAAGGATAATGTAAATATTTTCTGCATGGCTGGCCGGCATGCACATGTTCAGGAGAAACTTCCACAAAGCTTAATGGTAGCCAAAGTGAGAAAGTAGGGCTTTTCCCCTCAAATATCCCATGTCTGTCCCCTGATTACTAGTTGTTGCTTCTGAATCACACATGCAGACACAGGGGGAACAGCCACTGTTGGTGCACCTCCCCACCATGGCTATAATCCCCGCCTGATACAGCTGAAGTGATTTCCAGGGGCTTTAAAGGCCAGTACCCTTTATCCTTCTCATCTTTGTTTTTCTCTTTTTTGTCTTGTGGGAGTCAGACACAAAGACCAAGGCTTTTGAAAAGCAAGAAGCACATCCAGAGGTAATTAGAAAGTCCCCATGCTTGTACATAATGCAGGCTCGGAAAGACCAGGGAAGAACTTAAATTTTTACCTAAGCCTGATCTTCCACACAGAGGTAGCCTATAACAATTGAAACTACAGAAAATAAGAAAGGAGATCAAAATGGCAGAGTGGCAGGATGCTAAGCTCACCCCTCTTCGGGAACACCTCAAAGTACAACTACATATGGAGCAACTCTTGCTGATATTAACCTGGGCACTAGCAGAACAGCTGTTCTACAACCAAGGCTGTAATGAATGATCCACATGGAATCTGCAGGAAGGGGAGGGAAGTCATCAGGTCAGAACACATACCCCTAGCCTGGGACAGAGAAGAGGAAGGGGATATCACAGGCTAGGGAGTCCTCCCCGAGGAGGGAAGATTTCCGTCCAGATTTCAGGCACACCAGCCCTGGGGTTTAACAACAGGAAGATGAGCCGCCATATCTGGTTTGACAACCAGTGGAGGTTTACCTGAGTTTGTAAGAAACGGAGACCCTGCTCTTGAAGGGCCTCTGCCAGCACTGCTCACTCCCAGTCATAGCACGGAGACAGCAGACTGAAAACTGCCTGGGACTCTGGGCAGCTGGTAGGGGCCACTCCAACACTCCCACCAAGCCTTAACTGAGCTTCTGCTCAGTCCCTCTTGTCCCTGTGGCTGCTGCCTGCTAAGGGGAGGCCACCATTGCCAAAGAAAGTGTGCACTCTTGGACAAAACAGAGGTGACTTGGACACTGAGCTTGCAACTGAGCCATTGTCAGCTCATATGTCTCTGCACACACTCCAGGAGGAGTGAAGTTAGCTCCAGAGAGGAGAACATTATCAACAGAGCGTACATCCCTCTGTGAACTTAGGAGGGAGCAGGGCCAGTTCAGTGGTATGGCCCCAACCCTCCAGTCCTGCCCAGATTCTCACTGAGACATACACACCGGGGAAAAAGAGAAACCAGCCCAGAAGCACCACCCCAAGCTCTCAGGCCTTGGTCCTGTCCCAGAAAAAATCAGACTGCCGTTACAGACAGGAGAAACCCAGTTTCTCAAGACTCTTGTTCCAGCACCTAGGCTGCACCCTACCCCTGATAAGGTGGTGAAAGCCACTGAGAATTGAAGCTCTTGCTCACCCCTGGATCGCTCTAACTCCACCAACTCCAGCCCTACATCCCACCAATGCAGTGACTGCCATCACACTTCAGGGGAAGTCACACCCTAGCTTCAAGTAGCGATGGAACTTTCTCCAGGATACATCACATACTAGGCCTCAGGACTAATCTTAACAAATTTAAGAGGATAAAAATTATATTAAACACCTATTTCGGGCACTCCAGTATGAAACTACAGGAAGAAAAATGGGAAAACCACAAACACATGCAGACTAAACAACCTGCTACTAAAAAACCTAATGGGTCAAAGAAGAAATTAAATAGGAAATCAGAAAATGCTTTAAGACAAATGCAAATAAAAATGCAACTTTTTTTTTTTTTTTTTCAGTTCTAAGAGGTATTTTTATAGCTGTACAGGTATGCCTTAAAATGAAGAAGAATCTCAAATAACCTAGAAATTATAAAAAAAGAACAAATAAAGTTCAAAGTCAGTGGAAGGAAGGAAATAATAAAATTCAGAGACTAAATAAATTAGAGATTAAAAATGTATAAAAAGCAATGAAACCAAGAGCTGCTTTTTTAAAAGATAAAAAAAATTCAATAAATCTTTACCCAGAGAGCACCCAAGTAAAATGAAAAAATGAAATAGAAATAACAACCAACAGCAGAGATACCAAAAATCATAAAGGTATATATACAAAAAGCAGTTATATGCTAGCAATTTGGCAACCTAGAAAAATGGACAACGTTTTGAAGCATAGAAACTCTGGAGACTGAATCAGGAAGTAAGAGGCAATCTGAACCAACTGATCACTAATTTTGAATTTGTAATTAAAAAAAAAATCCCAGCAAAGGAAAAAAGTTTAGGATTGGACAGATTCAAATGGGAGTTCTACCAAGCATAGAAAGAAGAGCTAATACCTAACTTCTCAAACTATTCCAAAATATTGAAGAACAGGGAACATGCCCAGGTTCATTCAACAAGGCCAGCACCTCCCCATTCCAAAACCACAGGAAGACACTACCAAAAAAAGAACATTACAGGCCAATATGTCTGAGTAATATAGATGTAAAAAATATTCAACAAATGATTCTTAAACTAAAGTGATGGGTCATAAATCATGACCAAGTGGGATTAATTCTAGGACTGCAAGGATGATTCAATATCCAGAAATCAATCAATGAGATACACTACATTAATAAAAGGAAGAATAAAAATCAAATGATATCTACACAGACGCAAAAATTTTTGATGAAATTTAACATCCAATCATGATAAAATTTCTTATCAATGTTTGTATAGAGAAAATATAACTTAGTAAATGCCATGTATGATAAACTCACAGATAACAATCGTATTCAACAGTGAAAAACTGAAAGACTTTCCTTTAAAGTCAGGAACAAGATATGGATGCCCACTTTCACCACTTCTATTTTACATGGTATTGGAGATCCTAGCCACAGCAATCATACGAGAAAAAGAAATAAAATCACCCAAATTGGAAGGGAAGAAGTAACACTGTCTCTGTTTGTGGATTGACATAATACTATATATAAAAAAACCTAATATCTCCACCAAAAAAACTATTAGAACTAATAAATGAATTCAGTAAAGTTGAAGGATACAAGATTGATATACTAAAATCTGTTATTTTTCTGTACAGTAAAAATGAACTATCAGGAAGAGACAGCAGGAAAACAGTCCTGTTTAACGATGCATCAAAAAGAATAAAATACCTAAGAATAAACTTAGTAAAATAAGTGAAAAACCTATACTCTGAAAATTTTAAAACAATTAAATGGAAAGATATTCTGTGTTTATGGATTGGAAGAATCACTATTGTTAGAAGTCTGTAGTAATCTACAGTTTTAACGCAATTCCTAAGAAAATACCCATGGCATTTCCAACAAAAGTAGAACTCATAATCCTAAAATTTATATGGAATCACAGGAGACCCCAATTATCCAAAACAATATTGAGAAAAAAATAACACAGGTGGATGTATCACATGCCCAGACTTCAGATTATACTATAAAGCTACAATCAAAACAGCATGGCCCAGGCACAAAAAATAAATACATAGATAAGTGGAACAGAATAAGTAATTCAGAAATAAACCCACATTCCTTTGACCAATTAATCTATGACAAAGGAGATAAAAATATACAGTGAAGATAAGACAGTCTCTTCAGCAAGTGGTTCTGGGAGAAGTGGACAGGTGCATATAAAACAATGAGATATGAACATTTCCTCACACTACATAGAAAGATATACTCAAAATTATTTAAATACCTCAGTGTAAGATCTAAAACCACAAAACTCCTAGATAACATAGGGAAATCTCTTTCTGCATAAACCTTTTTTTTTTTTTTGAATCGGTCTTCTAAGGCAAAAGAAAGAAAAGCAAAAATGAATGAATGGGACCTAATTAAAGTTAAAAGGTTTTGCACCATAAAGATCATCAACAAAATGAAAAAGCTATCTTACTGGATGGGAGATAAATTTGCAAATGATATAACCAAAGGGAGTTAATATCCAAAATAGATAAACAGCTCATACAACTCAGTATCAAAAAACCCAAACAACCCAATCAAAAAATGGACAAAGGAACTGAATAGACAATTTTCCAAAGAATATACACAGGTAACAACAGACACATGAGAAGATGCTCAACCATCAGTGATTATTAGAGAAATGCAAATCAGAACAATGAGATATTACTTCATACTTTTTAGAATGGCAGTCATCAAAAAACCCCCACAAATATCAGATGTTGTTAGAATGTGGAGAAAAGGAAACCCCCCCCCGTACACTGTTGGAAGGAATATAAAGGTGAAACCACTATGGAAAGAAGTACAGAGGTTCCTCAATAAACTAAAAATAAAACTACCATATGACCCAACAGTTGGGTATATATCTGAAGAAAGTGAAAAGAGTAGTCAGAAAAGATTAATGCCACTGAGTGTTCATAGCAAAATTATTTTCAGTAACAAAGATTAAATAGATTAAAAATATGTAATATTTAATGGTCAGTGATATGTTCAGTATATTGCATGTGTGGGTGCAAAGTTGCTTCAGTCATGTCCATCTCTTTGCAACCCTGTGAACTGTAGCCTGACTGTCTCCACTGTACATGGGATTCTCCAGGCAAGAATACTGGAGTGGGTTGCTATGCCCTGCTCCAAGGTATCTTCCCAACCTGGGGATCAAGCCCATGTCTCTTATGTTTCCTGCACTGAAAGGCAGGTTGCTTGCCACTAGCACCACCTGGGAATCCCAGGTACACTATAGTACCTGGCCATTAAAAAGAATGGAATTCTGCCATTTGCAAATACATGGTTGTTCCTAGAGAATATTATACATGGGGTCGCTAAGAGTCGGACACGACTGAGCGACTTTGCTTTCATTTTTCACTTTCATGCATTGGAGAAGGCAATGGCAACCCACTCCAGTATTCTTGCCTGGAGAATCCCAGAGACGGGGGAGCCTGGTGGGCTGCCGTCTATGGGATAGCACAGAATTGGACACAACTTAGCAGCAGCAGCAGAGAATATTATATTTAGTGAAATAAGACAAAGAAAGATGAATACTATATGGAATATAAAAAATAAAAGAAAAATGAATATAACAAAACAGAAACAATCTCACAGATACAGAGCCCAAAGTATTGATACTGGTGGGGAGAGGAAAGCAGTGAGGGTCAATGCAGGAGCAGGTGATTAAAGAGATACAGACCGGTATGTATAAAATGAATAAACAACCAGGATATATTATGCAGGTGAAGAATGTAGCCAGTGTTTTATAGTAGTTTCAAGTGGAGAATAATCTATAAAATAATTGAATCATTATATTTGTATACCTGAAATTAATATAATACTGCAAATCAACTGTATTTCAGGAAGAAATTCTGTCTGACTTCTGGTAACTTGATTGTAATGTGTCTTGCTGTGGATTTCTTTGGAGTTACTGTATTTGATATCTTTACTGTTTCCTGGTTCTGGATGTCCATATCCTTTGACAGATTTGGGGACTTTTCAGTCAGTTTTTCTTTGAGAAAACTTTTGGATCATTTCTCATATTTTTGTCCTTTTAGGGTCTCTGTAGTGCCTATATGGTCCATGTGATACTTCCATAAATTCCTTAGAATTTCAACAGTATATTTTATTTTTTTTCTTTTTGCTCCATTTAATAAATTATTTCAAATGTCTTTTTTTCAAATTATATAATCCTTTCCTTTATTTAATCTGCTGCTTTGACCATCTAGTGAATTTTTCAGTGCAGTTATTGTGCTTTTTGATTCATTATTTCTGTGTGGTACTCTTTTTTTTTTTCCATTTATTTTTATTAGTTAGAGGCTAATTACTTTACAACATTGCAGTGGTTTTTGTCATACATTGACTTGAATCAGCTATATGTGTTACTCTTTCAAGCTGAAATTCTCACTTTGTTCATGTATTGTTCTGTGACTAGGTGATGCTTTAGTCACTAAGTCATGCCTAACTCTTGCTATCCCATTGACTGTAGCCTGCCAGGCTCCTCTGTCCATGGGGTTCTCCAGGCAAGAATAGTGGAGTGGGCTGCCATTTCCTTCTCTAGGGGATCTTCCCAACCCAGAAATTGAACCTGTGTCTCCTGCATTACAGGAGACTAGAGTGAGCATCTTTATGATGATTAAACGAGCCCTTTGTCAGGTAAATCATATATCTTAATTTCATTAGGGCCACTTTGTAGTGTCACTTTCTTGTAAAGCGGAGGGCTTGTGTTAATTGGACTTTCTTTCATGTTTCCTTGACTTTCTGTGTTTGTGTCTGCACATAGGCAAACTAGCAACATATTTTACTCTTCATGAACTGGCCTTGTACTGGAGAAGACCAACATTAATAAGCCTGACTGGAAAAAGTGGGCCTCTCAATCTGGCGATAGTACAATCCACTTGCCTTGTTCTTAGAAGCTTCCAGGTATCTGGAGAATGTCAGGGTCCCGTCAGGCTCCTAAAAGGAGACTAGAATCAATTCCTCAGGCAGCGTCCAGGTGAGCACAGTGCGTCTTTTCCTTCACCAAGGAGAAGCTGTCGGAAAAGCGTTTCCTACTGCTGGCTGTGTTAAGTCAGGGGGAGGGTTCATAGTGATGAATTCTAGACCAAACTGCTCTCTCTCTTCTCCCTTACCTCAGGTAGCTAAAGTCTGCCGTATCCCACGTCCCTTCAGTTTTCTGACACAGGCTATACAGAAGTCAATCTTGTGAATGGCCCCAGGAAAGCTGGGGTTTTGGATGCATTGTGCACCTCTTTCTCTTCCTGAGGAGAATCTGGGAACTGGTGATTTCGTCCCAGTCACATGGTTCTGAACCACCATAGCTATATGGCAAGATGTATGTTGAATTTTTTTAATAGATTCAACATGACTGGTATCATACTTGAACTGTGTGCAAGATCCTCTTAAACAAATTTTGGATTTCTTACAAGGGAATCTGTACATAAATTGCTTTTGAGTCCATGTATTCATGCAGAGAAGGAGATTCTAGCATTTCCTGTTCTGCCATCTTGCTGATAGGAAATGGGAGTTAATTTTGGCTCTTCCTTGGATGATGAAAATCTCTACAGTGAAGGGAAAACTTGAGTAAAAGATTGAGTCTATAAGGAACTAAAAGACAGATTTTAAATACAGTCCCCTTAGTTCCTATTACATGTAGAAACTGTTCCCTGGGGAAGAGACTGAACAAGCTGCTGCCATCTATAACGGAGTGCCTTATACCATTACACTCAAATTAAATCTTTTATGGCTTACTGTGTGGCTAAAATGATAATAATAGAGGCTGTTTATTGTTTTTTGCAGTTTGATAGGACTCAAAGTCATAATCATGATTATGATCTGTAGTTCAGGAAAGCTTTTGAGGGCATATCAGAAATTAGTTACAGGTGACATTTTGTTAGAATCAAAGAAATTAAAGCCTCAGAACCTGAAATTACCCTTTAAGGACCAGGGGGATTATACACAATAAGAATAAACCCTGGAAAAAAAAAAAAAAAAAGAATAAACCCTGGGGATATTCTGACTTAAAAGAGGGTGAGTTTCTGAATTCTATTTATATCCATGTTTCCTTTGTTGGAGATGGAGAATGAGGACCTACAGTATGACAGTTCATTTCCTGTTTTTGCTGTCCTAAGATTCAGCTGAATTTTGCAGGGAAATGTGTTTGAAGAGAGAGCAGGGAATGTTAGAATTACTAAGGGACACAGGTGATGCAGTTTCTCAGTAAATTCCCTTTCCATGGATAGAACATTCATTCTTCTAGATTTATAAGTTTTATTTTGTGACATGGTGAGTTAACTTAACCTCTCTTAGACTGTGGTCCCTTCCCCCCACCACCGCCTTTTTTTTTTTTTTTTTAATGTAGAGATAATCTTCTTGGTTCCTACCTTTAAAATCTTATCTACACTGCAGGTGAGTACTAGGCTTTTGGGATGACTCCCTCTAAATTTACTGGTGAGGGGAAGACCAAGTGAATGAAGAAATTGTGAGAAGAGGCAATAAAAATTCTGTTCTCATTCAAAATTCTTTTTCATGATCCTTCGGTTTTTTCCAATACTTATCTTTGCATATGCAGTTCCTTTCACTCTATTGGCTAACTTTTAATGCTTTTAGCTACTTAGTTAAAAAAGGGTTTATAAGGGAAAGTTCCTGAAACTAATTTCCATGATAATGATAAGGAAGTTCCATGAGTGCAGGGTAGGCTATCATAGTCATCCCAGCACATACACTGTCTTGTATAGGAGATGTTATACAAAACCCTGTTTTTCCTCTTTGTGACCCTTTTCTCCTGTGCTCTCAGATTCCTTTAGGGAAGAATGGCTCTGGGGAATGGTTCTTTCATGACTCAGTTTATTTTGATGGGATTGACAGACCAACCAGATCTCCAGCTCCCGCTCTTCTTCCTCTTTCTAGCAATGTATGTGGTCACTGTGATGGGAAATTTGGGCTTGATCATCCTTATTGGGCTGAGTTCACACCTACACACCCCCATGTACTTTTTCCTCTTTAACTTGTCCTTCGTAGATCTCTGTTATTCTTCTGTGTTTACACCCAAAATGCTGATTAACATCATATCAAAGAAGAAGATTATCTCTTACATGGGGTGCATGACCCAGCTTTACTTTTTCAGTTTTTTTGGTATTTCTGAATGCTATGTGCTGACGTCAATGGCCTATGACCGCTATGTGGCCATCTGTGATCCACTCTTGTATAATGCTGCCATGTCCCCTAAAGTGTGTTCCAGCCTTATGCTTGGTTCATACTTGATGGCAGTTTTGGATGCCACGACCCTTATTACATGCATGCTGAGACTGACCTTCTGTGATGCAAACACCATCAACCATTATTTGTGTGACATCCACCCTCTGCTCCAGCTCTCATGCACAAGTACCCACATCATTGAACTGGAAGTGTTCATTGTGGGAGGCATCAACATCATTGTGCCCAGTCTCACCATCTTTGTCTCTTACGGTCTCATCCTCACCAGCATCTTCCACATCAAGTCCACAGAGGGCAGGTCCAAAGCCTTCAGCACCTGCAGTTCCCACATCATTGCTGTCTCTCTGTTCTTTGGATCAAGTGCATTTATGTATCTCAGACCATCTTCTGTGTCTGTGGATGATGGGAAAATATCCTCTGTCTTTTATACCAATGTGATTCCCATGATGAATCCCTTAATTTACAGCTTGAGGAACAAAGATGTTAAGCTTGCTCTGAGAAAAACTTTGAGGATGAGAAAGTTTTGATCAGAAATGATGTTTGTGCATATAGTTACAGGACAAGGAGATTCAGTGTGATTACTTGCTTTTAGTTTCAGCCTTATTCCTATGAATATTTTCTTTTAATATGATTAAGAAAATTTGAGAGTTTTCTCCAGTTTTTTAGTCTGGGATTTCTTTTTCCCTATTTGCATACTATCTTTTTTCACATTTTTAAACTGTTTTTTGATAACTTTAAAAGATATATGTAATATCTCTCTTATTTTTTATTGTCATTTCCAACTTAAAAAAAAAGTTTTTGAAAGAAAATGGTCTCCAAGTGATCAAATTTGAGATACCTGTGATATACTAAGAGATCAGTGATCAAAGTGAACTGGATAGCACTGGTGCTGCTGCTGCTGCCGCGTGGCTTCAGTCGTGTCCGACTCTGTGCGACTCCATACACGGCAGCCCGCCAGGCTCCCCCGTCCCTGGGATTCTCCAGGTAAGAACACTGGAGTGGGTTTCCGTTTCCTTCTCCAGTGCATGAAAGTGAAAAGGGAAAGTGAAGTCGCTCAGTCGTGGCTGACTCTTAGCGACCCCATGGACTGCAGCCTACCAGGCTCCTCCGTCCATGGGATTCTCCAGGCGAGAGTACTGGAGTGGGGTGCCATTGCCTTCTCCGCTGGATAGCACTATTGTAACGTTATTCTATTGGAGTTGTGCTTATTCTCCACTTGCTGTCAGAAGCATGAATTAGATACTGTTTCACTCCTGTCTTTCCATTTTCTGACTGGGAAGACTATGTCTCCTTTAAATGCCAGAGATTGAAGTTTCTATAAAGGCTTAGATTATAATTCAGTTTGCATCTCTAAATATTTGCATCTAGCTTTTGGCAAGTGTTTTCCTTTTACTATTTACAGTGAAACTATTACATGTCAGATCATATAAATATATTTATTTCATAAATGGTAAAATGAAGTTCACAATGGTTAATGATTTAAATTCACAGCTTCATAAAAAAAAAATCTAGACTTAACTGTTAGCCTTCTAATTTCAAGTCTATGACTTTTGTACTTATATTCACTTTGCTCTATTCTATTTGTTTCATTAAGACCATACTATGAGAAAATATTTTTAATTTGAAAATTGACTGCTATTTTTTCAAGGGGGATATATGAATTTCCTTCACACTATGTGTTGCTTTTGATGTTTTTTAGTTTAGGCAAAGTGTTTCATGGTTTTCTTTGGGGGGAAAAGGAATGCTTTTTGGACTAGTATATTGTTGAGATGATTGATTCAAATAGGGAGTTACTAATTCTGAAAAATTAAAAGAACTGAATTTGGGGTGTTTGAAAGTGTTTCTTTTTTCTTTTTAATTAAAAGGACAGGATATGGGTGAGAAAGGAATCCAGAATCATGTCATTAGGAGATACTTCAGCAAGGCACAGACAACAAATAAGAGGTTGTTTGTGGAAAGTGGCCATGAGATTTAGGAAACAAATTTTATTCTGAAATTCTGTCCATCTACACAGAACTGTATGTGTATTTCATGGTCCATGAATCTTTGATAAAGTTGTAATGTGCATGACTGTAAAGTAGTAGTGCATTGGGAAATGATGAAAATGCTATGGCCATATTTGCTATGGTCACATTTGGAACATGGGAGAAAGAGGGAAGGAGGTGATAAAATAACTACAGGCATTTGAAACTCAAGTTAGGAAGAAGAAATTTAGAGAGTAAATTGATGGATAATGAAAGATCCTACCTATGACATCGCTCTTCTTTTTATAGGACCCTAGAAATATTATGATGCTCAGCGGTGTTTCATTGGATAGGACACAAATTTAAGTTATTTGATTTTTGTCAGTTAAACCAACAGAGCTCGAGAACCTGGGAATAACTAAATCATTTTTGTTCTTGTGGACCTTCATATCTATTTATATTTCCTTGTGTGTGCTTAGTCGCTCAGTCATGTCTGACTCTTTGCAACTTCATGGACTGTAGCCCACCAGACTCCTCTTTCCATGGAATTCTCCAGGCAAGAATACTGGAGTGGGTTGCGATTCCCTTCTCCAGAGGATCTTCCTGACCCAGGGATCAAACCTGCATTGTAGGTGGATTCTTTACTGTCTCAGCCACCAGGAAAGCCCCTAGTACTTCCATACAGATTTTAAATTACTAAACCTCAAAGTGCAGCTGACAGTATAATGACATCTTGAAGGAAATATTTTGTGAATACACAAATTTTTTCACTGTCTTTACTGGAAAAGATGTTGCTTTTTAATTTTTTTTAAAAGGCAAAAGTGCTACCTTAAAAATCCTCAATATGATATGGCAAGGGAAAATTTAAATATTTTCTCCATGGATGTCAGGCATGCAAATGTCCATGAGAAGCTTCCATAGAGCTTATGGAACCCAAGCTGGGAAAGTAGGACCTTTCCCCCTCCAATATCCAGTGTCTGTACTCTGATTTCTAATTGTTGCTTCCGAACCAGATGTGCAGACACCGGGGGAGCAGCCACTGTTGGTGCACCTCTCCACTGTGGCTACAAGCTGCTCCTAATCCAGCTGAAGTGACTTCCAGGGAATTTAAAGGCCAGCACACTTTTACCCTGTCATCATTATTTTCTCTTTTTGGTCTTTCACGAGCCAGATGTTAAAGATAGGACTTTTAAAAAGCAAGAAGCCTATATAGAGATAATGAGAATGTCCCCGTGCATGTACTTGAATGATACATGCTCAAAAAGACCAGTAAATAATTTAAATTTTCTCCTGAGCCTGATCCTCTGCACGGAGATTGCCTATAATAATCTAAACTACAAAAATGAGGAGGGAGTTCTAGATGGCAGGTTGGTAGGATGCTAAGCTCACCCCTCCTCAGGAACACATCACATTACCACTACATATACAGACCTCTTGCTGAAATCCACCTGGGCAAGAGCAGAACAGCTCTTCTACAACCAAGGTTGTAAAGAATGATTCGTATGGAATCTGCCAGGAAGGGGAGAGAAGCGATAAGGTTGGGACCTATACTTCTCACCTGGGACAGAGAAGAGGAAGGGGATGTCACAAGCTGTGAAATACTCCTGGAGGAGCAAGGATTTGGGGCCAGAGTTTAGGCACACCAGCCCTGGGGTTTAAAAACAGGAAGTAAGCCCCCTTTCTGGCTTGAAAACCAGTGGAGATTTACCTGAGTACTGCAAGTAACTGAGACCCTGCTCTTGAAGAGCATGTGCCAGACCTGCTCACTCCCAATCACAGCATGGAGGCAGCAGATTGAAAACTGTCTGGGACTCCGGCCAGCTGGCAAGGACTACCCCAGCATCCCCTCTTCCCCAGCTCTAACTGAGCTCCTGCCCCAACCTCTCATGTTCCTGCGGTTGCTGCCCACTAAAGGGGAGGATGGATTCCATTGCTAACAAAAGTGTGCAGCCTTGGAGGGGTGGGAGGTGACTTGGACACTGAGGCTGCAACTGAGCCACTGTCAGCTCAAGTCTCTGCAGGCACTCCAGGAGGAGGGACGTTAGGTCCAGGGGAGAGAACACTGTCAGCAGAGTGCACATTCCTGTCCATATTGGGAGGGGGCAGGGTCAGCTCTGTGCTGTGGCACCAACCCCTCACCACTACCTAGCCACGAACTTAGGTGATGTTGTTGATATTTAGTTGTTAAGTCGTGTCCGACTCTTTTGTGGCCCCATGGACTGTAGCCCACAAGGCTCCTCTGTTCATGGGATTTCCCAGGCAAGAATACCGGAGTGGGTTTCCATTTCCTGCTTCAGAGGACCTTCCTGACCCAGGAGTCAAACCTGGGTCTCCTGCCCCTGGTAGACTTTTCTTTTTCTTTTTTTTTTTTTTTAACCACTGAACCACCAAGGAAGCCTTTAGCACACTACGAAAAAAGCAAAACCAGCCCAGAAGTGCAACCCCACGCTCTCATACCTTGATCATGGCCTGGAATAATTCAGAAACTGCCATCACATACAGGAAAAAGCCCCTTTCTTAAGGCTCTTGTTCCAGCTCCTCCGCCCACATGCCTATCCCCTGATAAGGTGGTGAAAACCATTGAGAACTGGGAAGCCCTTGCTCACACATGGCTCTGGCTCTGGTCCCACCAACTCCAGCCCTACATCCTACCAATGCAATAGCTGCCATCACACCCCAGGGGAAGATACAGTACATGCTTACTTCAGATCCAGTTCCCCCACCAAAGCCATTGGACATACATAGACTTCATAGGGACACTCCCATACAAGAAACCACTTTCAAGACTGGAATATGTAATTGCGTTACCTAATGTCTACAAGGAGATCCAACCAGTCCATTCCTAAAGGAGATCAGTCCTGGGTATTCATTGGAAGGACTGATGCTGAAGCTGAAATTCCAATACTTTGGCCACCTCATGCGAAGAGTTGACTCATTGGGAAAGACCCTGATGCTGGGAGGGATTGGGGTCAGGAGGAGAAGGGGACAACAGAGGATGAGATAGCTGGATGGCATCACCAACTCGATGGACATGAGTTTGAGTAATCTCCGGGAGTTGGTGATGGACAGGGAGGCCTGGTGTGCTGCGATTCATGGGATTGCAAAGAATCAGACATGACTGAGCGACTGAACTGAACTGAATTGAACTGAATGTCAGAGAGACAGAAAAAGTTAAGAAAAATAAGAAGTTATAAGAATTTGTTTCAGACCAAAGAATGAGAACAAGTAAAATCCTTATTAAAACCCTAATGAAAAGTAGATAACTAATTTACCTGATAAAGAATTTAAAGCAATAGTAATAAGAATGCTAATGAAACCGGGGGAAATAATAGATGAACACCATGAGTATTTTAACAAGGAACTAGAAAAAAACAGTTATAGATCAAGTGTACAATAACTGTAGTGAAAAATACACTAGCAGGAATTAGCAGCATTTTAGTGATAAAGAAGAATTCTTAAATGATATGGATGACAGAATAATGGAAATCACGCAATGAGAATAGCAAAAAAGAACAACAGATTTAAAAAATATGAGTAGTTTAATGGACCTCTGTGACAACATCAGGCTTATTAACATTCATGTTCTAGTGGAAGCAGCAGGAAAAAAGAGAACATGTAAAAGATGTATTTAATGAAATTTTCACTAAACATTTGAAGTAAACAGCTATCAAGGTTTGGGAATTATGGAGAGTCTCAAACAAGATGAACCCAAAGTGAAATACACTGTGGCATATCATAGTTAAAATGGCAAAAGTTAAAGATCAAAATAGAATTTTAAAGGCAGCAATAGGAAAACAAAGAATCTCATTTGTGATAACCCACATAAATCTATTATAAATTGATTTTTCTGAAGGGCTTCTGCAGGACAGAAGGAAGTAGCACAATATTTAAAGTGCTGAAGGGAAAAGCAAAACCAAAAACAAACCAAAAAACCCTGCAGCCTAGGATGCTCTTCCAAGCCAAGTCTATCATTCAGAATTGAAGTAAAAATAAAGAGCATCTCCGACAGCAAGCACTAAAAGGGTTCACCAATACTAAACCAACTATAGAAGAAATGTTAAAAATCTCTTTATTGAAAAAGACTACAAGAAGAATAAGAAATTAGAGGAAGGGAAATTTCTATTGGTAAAGGCAAGTATATAGTAATGGCTGTGGATCAACCACTTTAAGCTAATATAGTGGTTAAAAATGAAAGTTGTAAAATCATGCCAAGATATGGAAAAAACCTAAATGTCCATGAAAGACCAAATGGATGAAGATGTGGTAAATACACACAATGGAATACTGCTCAGCTGTTAAATAGAATGAAGTTTTGCCATTAGCAATAACTGAATGGACTTGGAGGATATTATACTAAATGAAATGTCACTGAGAAAGACAAACACTACATAATATCATTTATATTTTAATCTAAAAAATACAGCAAACTAGTAAATATAAAAATGAATCAGACTCATAGATATAGCAAACAAACTAATGGTTACCAATGAGGAATTAGAAGATGGAGGAGTAAGAAAAGGGTAGGGGACTAAGAGATATAGCTAGTATGTATAAAGTAAATAAGCCATAAGAATATCCTGTACACACAGGGACTATAACCAATGTGTATAATAAATATAAAAGAAATAACCTTTAAAATTTGAATCACTCTGTTGTACACCTGAAACTTAATGTAATATTGTAGCTAGATATCAACCTCCATAAAAAGGTGAAAATTATAAATTCAGTCATAACTACAACAAACGGGATAGACATAAAAATGTAAAATACAACATCTAAAACACAAAATGTGGGGGAAGCAAGTAAAAATGTAAACATACTAGAATTTGTTTGAACTTAAATCACTAGCATTTTAAAATGAGTGGCTATAGATATAGGCCAACATATATGAAACTGGTGGTAATCATAATAAACAACCTGCAGTAGATATTATAAAAACTAGAGAGAAAGGAGCACAAACATAACACTACAGAAATCATCAAACCACAAAGGAAGAGACCAATAGAAAAAGAGCAGAGAAGACATTCAGAAACATCTAGAAAACAAATAATAAAAGATAGTAAGTAGATACATATTTAAGTGTCAATAGACTAAATGCTCCAATAGGAAGACATAGGGTGGCTAAATGGATTAAAAAAACCAAAACAAACAAACAAAAAAAGAGCCTTCTCTGCCTACAAGAGATTCACTTCAGATCTAAAGAGACACACAGACTAAAATGAGGGATAGTAAAAGATATTCAAGTCAAGTGGAAAAAAAGAAATTGGGGAATTCAATACCCATATCAGACAAAGAAGTCATTACAACAAAGTCAATAGTAAAAGACAAAGAAGGACATTAAAAGGATCAATGCAAGAAGAGAATATAATGTTCAGAAATGTATATGGACCTAATATACTTATGTTGCTTCAGTCGGGTCCGACTTTCTGTGACCTCATGGACTGTAGCCAGCCAGGTTCTTTTGTCTCTGGGATTCTCCAGGTAAGAATACTGGTGTGGGTAGCCATTCCCTTCTCCAGGGGTCTTCTTGAACCAGGGATTGAACCCAGGTCTCCTGCATTGTGGGTAGATTCTTTATCTTCTGAGCCACCAGGGAAGCCCTTGGAAAAAGGTACAGAGGTACATCACAAAACTAAAAATAACAATCAGTATATATCTGAAGAAAACAAAAACAGTAATGTGAACAAATACATGCGACCAGTGTTCACAGCAGCATTATTTTCAATAGCAAAGATGTGGAAGCCACCTAAATGTGTATCAACAGATTAATTATATATATATATATATATATATATATATATATATATATATATGGATATATGTACATACATCATACACATACATTTAATGGCTCAATAATATATATGTTATATTCGTCATGAAAAGAATGAAATCTTGCCATTTGCAGTCATGTATCTGGTCCTAGAGAATAGTATATTCAAGGAACTAACACAAAGATCAGTATGGTATGTTATTAGTCATATGTGTAATATAAAAAAATACAAGAAAAAAATGAATATAACAGAACAGAAACATTCTCACAGATATAGAGACCAAACTGGTGGTTATCAATGAGGAGAGGGATGGGGTAAATGAAAATATAGGAGGAGGGCATTAAGATATACAGACCATTGTATATAAAATATATAAAGAAGAAGGATATGCAATGAATACAGCCAATATTTTTATATAGCTTTAAGTGAACTATAATCTATAAAAATATTGAATCACTATGTTGTACACCTAAAATTGACATAGTATTTAAATCAAATATACTTCAATAAAAAATCTTTCTTTGACTTCTGATAATTGTAATGTCCCTTGTAGTGGATTTCTTTGGGATTTGGAATATTTTTGTTTCCTCATTCGGGATGTCCAGTTCCTTGCACAGATTTGGGGATTTTTTTTCAGCTAGTTTTTCTTTGGGAAATCTTTTAGACTATTACTCACATTTTTCTCTTTTGGTGATCCCTGTAATGCATGTGTGTCATGTGATGTAATACATTCCATAAATCTTAGACTTTTGACATTATTTTTCATTCTTTTATCTATTCACTCCATTTACTGAATTGTTTGAATTGTCCTTTTTTCCCCAAATTCTATAATCCTTTGCTTTGTCTGTTTAGTCTGTAGTTTTGACCTTCTACTGAATTTTTCAGTTAAATTATCATGTTTTTGACTTCATGACTTCTGTTTGGTACTCTTTGAAGAAAAAAGTCACACTTTGTTCATGCATTGTTCTGTGACTACATTGAGCATCTTTATGACAGTTAAAGGAATTCTCTGTCACTTAAGTAATATATCTCCATTTCTTTAGGTCCACTTTGTATGCTTATTTTCTTGGAATGTTTCTTTTTTAAATGTAATTGAACTTTTCTTTATTTTTCCTTGACTTTCTGCACTCATATCTGCACACAGACAAAAATAGCAAACTATTTTAATCCTCATGAACTGGCCTGACCCTATTAATAAGCCTGGTTATAAAAGGCAGACCTCTCAATCTTGTCATAGTACAATCCACTTTCCTAGTTTTTAGTAGGTCCCTGGAGTCAGGAGAATGTCAGAATTCCATCACACCCTTAACGTGGGAGAGTAAAGTCAATTCCTCTGGCAGCCCCTAGGTAAGCTGTGTTAATGGCTGCACAGGGCCCCTTTTCCTATGTAAGGAGGTGCTGTAGAAGTATTTTCTACTTCTAGCTGTGTTAAAGCAAAGTTGAGGAGGGTGGCTACAGGGAGTTTTAGCATAAACCGCTGTCTCTCTTCTCTCACCTCAGGCAGCTAGATTATGTCATTTCCTGTCCCTGTCCTGCTTTCTGACACAGGCTATACAGAAACCAGTCTCCTGGATGGCCCCTAGAAAAGCTGGAGCTTTGGATGTATTGTGCATCTCTTTCTCTTCCCAGGGAGAACCTGGGAAATGGCGATTTTGTCCCAGTCACATGGTTTTGGACCTCCATAGGTATATGGAAGACATATCTTGAATTATCTTAACAGCTTCAACATAACTGGTACTATGATTGAACTGTGCTCAGGATCCTTTTAACTAAGTTTTGGATTTCTTACAGAGAGAATCTGACATAAATTGTTTTTGAGTCAGTGTGTTCATGCCAGGAAGGAGATTCTAGGGCTTGCTGTACTGCAATCTTGTTGATGGGAAATTGTTGTTAATTTTGGCTGTTCCTTGGGGGATGCACTATCCTGATAGTGAAGGATAAAATTGTGTAAAATATTGAAGCTAAAAGGGACTAAAGACAGACTGTAAAGACAAACCCCTTAGTTCCCTATTACACCTAGAAATTGTTCCCTAGGGAAGAGACTGAACAAGCTGCTTCCATGTCTAAAACCGAGTGCGTTGTATCATTACATGCACACTAAAATCCTCTGTGACTTAGTATGCACCAAAAATGATTTTAGAGTTCATTTATTGTTTTCTGCTGCTGGATAGGACAAAAATCATAACCAAAATTATGATCTATAATTCTGCAAAATTTCTAAGGTATATCAGAAATTATTTACAGGTGACATTTTCTTAGAAAAAATGAAACCAAAGAAATTATTTACAGGTGACATTTTCTTAGAAAAAATGAAACCAAAGCCTGAGAACCTAAAATTGCCCTTCTAGGACCATGGGGGTAAAATCACTAAGAAGAAAGGCCTGGGATATTCTGGCTTAAGAGAGTGAGTTTCCGAATTACATTTATATTCATGTTTTCCTTATCCAAGATGAAGACTGAGATATGACCCAATTGAGACTCAGATATGACAGTTCATTTCCTATTTGTGCCGTCCTGAGATTCAACTGAATCTTGCAGAGAAAACTGTTTGAAGGGAGAGCAGGGAATGTTCAGAAATATTAAAGAATAAAGGTGATACAGTTTCTTACTAAGTTCCCTTTCCACAGATAGAACACTCTTTCTTCTACTTTTATAGCTTTTATTCTGTGATACATGGAGTGACTTATCCTTTCCTAGACTTTGGTTGCTCTTGTGTTTCTTTTTCTTTCTTTCTTTTTCTTTTTTTTTAATTAGAAGCAATATTCTTGGTTCCTACCTTGTAAATTCTTATCTGCACTAGAGGCAAAAGCCAGGCTTCGGGGGTTGCTGCCAAAAGAAGAGGAGAAGTAAGAAGAAGGTCCAAGTGAATGACATAATGGTGAGATGTGAGAATGAAGATTCTGTCCTGGTTCAAACTTCTTTTCCATTATCCTTTTGGATAAAAAGCTAAATTTTGATGCTTTTTGCTACTTAGTTTATAAAGCATTTATAAAGGAAATTCTTGTCACTCATTTCCGTGGTAACAGTAAGTAAATTCTATGGGTTCAGTTCGGACTACCCAAAGTCATTCCCAGTGCATATATCACTTATGTGAGGAGATGTGAGAAATACTCTTTTTCTTCTATGAGACCCTTCTCCCCTGTTTTCACAGATACCCTTAGTGAAGAATGGCTCCAGGGAATGACTCTTTCATGACTCAGTTCATTTTAGCGGGGTTAACAGACCAATCAGTTCTTCAACTCCCCCTGTTTCTCCTGTTTCTAGTAATGTATATGGTCACTGTGATGGGAAATTTGAGCTTGATCATCCTAATTGGGCTGAGTTCACACCTGCACACACCTATGTACTTTTTACTCTTTAATTTGTCCTTCATAGATCTCTGCTATTCTTCTGTTTTTACACCTAAAATGCTGATCAACATCATATCAGAGAAGAAGATTATCTCCTACATGGGGTGCATGACCCAGCTTTACTTTTTGTGTTTTTTTGGTATTTCTGAAAGTTATGTGCTGACATCAATGGCCTATGATCGCTATGTGGCCATCTGTAACCCACTATTGTATAACATTGCCATGTCGCCTAAAGTATGTTTCAGCCTTATGTTTGGTTCCTACTTGATGGCATTTTTTGAGGCAACAACCCTCATTGGATGCATGGTGAGACTGATCTTCTGTGATGCAAACACCATCAACCATTATTTGTGTGACATCTACCCTCTGCTCCAGCTCTCCTGCACGGGTACCTACATCATTGAACTGGAAGTTATCATTGTGTCAGGCATCAATATCACTGTGCCCAGTCTCACCATCTTCATCTCTTATGGCCTCATCCTCACCAACATCCTCCACATCAAGTCCACAGAGGGCAGGTCCAAAGCCTTCAGCACCTGCAGTTCCCACATCATTGCTGTTTCTCTGTTCTTTGGATCAAGTGCATTTGTGTATCTCAAACCATCTTCTGTGTCTGCGGATGATGGAAAAATATCCTCTGTCTTTTACACCAATGTGATTTCCATGATGAATCCCTTAATATACAGCTTGAGGAACAAAGATGTTAAACTTGCTTTGAGAAAAACTCTACGTGTGGCAGAGTTTTGATTAGAGACATTATCTGTCTGTGCATATAGTTACAGGACAAGGAGATTCTGTGTGTTCAATTAAATATTTTTAGTCATGGCCTTATTTTTCTATTTTTTAAAATAACATGCCTAAGAAAATTTAAGACTTCTCTCAATAATGTATTTACAATTTTTTTGTCTGGCTGGGACTTCTTTTTTCCCCAAATGATTTGCACACTATCTCCTCCAGTTTTCCTTTTAGCTAATAATATTAATTATAAATGTAACTCTGTTATTTTCTAGCTTCATTTCAAAGTTTTAATTTTTACTGAAAAAAATTGTCTCCAAGTGATCAAATTTGAGATACCTTTGATATAATGAGACAGCAATGATGAAAATCAGCTGGATACCACTAGAGTAGCATTGTTTTATTGGAGTTGTGTGTATTCTCCACATGCTTTACAAGCATGTATCAGATGTTTTTAGTGTTTTTACTCCAATTTTTCTATTATCTGATTAGGAAGACTATGTCTCTTTTAAATGTCAGAGATTGGAGCCTTCCTTAAGATGTTGACTATAAATTTATTTTGCATCTCTAAATATTTTACACCAAGCTTCTTTGGGCAAGTGTTTTCTTTTTACTTTTGTTCAATGAAACCAGCAAGTGACAGATCATATAAATATATTTATTTTATAGATGGTGAAATGAAGCTCAGAATGGTTAATGATTTAATGTCACAGATAAATAAAGAAAAGATCTAGACTAAAATGTTAGCCTTCTAATTTCAAGTCTGCTACTTCTGTAATCTGCTTAAATCCACTTCATTCTACTCTATTTCCTTCAGTATGATCATTATTGAGAAGACATTTAAAATCTGAAGCTTAACTTTTGTTTATTCCAGGGAAATACATGAATTTCTCTCATGCTGTTTGTTGCTTTTTTGTTGTTTGCTTGTTTAGGCAAAGAGTTTCATGGTTTATTTGGGTGGGTAAAGAAGGCCTTTCGGGCTAGTGTATTGGTGAGATGATTGACTCAAATAGGGAGTTTTTTGTTTTTTTTTTTGCAAAATTAAGAAAACTGAATTTGAGATTTTTTTAATTAAGAGAATATGACATGGGTGCGAAAAGAGTCCAGAATCATGTCATTATGACAGACCTCAACAAGACACATGTTCAATAAATAAGAGGTCTTGTGTGGGAAGTATTCATGTGCATTAGGAGGCAAATATTGTTCTGAATATGTATGCTTTCTTTCTGTACAGGACTATAAATGTATTTAACTGTCTATAGATCTTTGATAAAGCTATGATGTACATGACTTTAAATTAATAGTGCTTTGGGAAATAAAGGTGAAAAAGCTGTGGTCACATTTGGAACCAGGAAAGAAGAAGGCAGCAGGTACAAGTAATAAAATTGTTAAGAGCATTTGAAACTCAGTTAGGAAATAGGAATTTAGAGAAGAAAAATGATGGATAAAGAAAGTCTATACCTATGATTCCCCTCTCCTTCCTCGAAGGGCCTAGATATATTATGGAGCTCACAGGGTTTCTCTGGATAGGATGAAATCTAAAATTATTGGACTTTTTGAAACAGTGAAATCAACAGAACTGGAGAACCTGAGAACAACGAAATCACTCCTGTTTCTATGGACTTCCAAATGCTACTTCCATATGCATTTTATGGTGCTAAGCCTCAAAGTCCTGCTGGTAGTATAATGATAACTTGAAAAACACTTTGGCGAAAACACTAAATTTTGGCACTGACTTTACTGAAAAGCATGTCAAATTTTTTTTAAAGAAAAAATACTACCTTAAAAATCCTCAATATGATATGTGAAAATATAATGAAAATAATTTCCAAGATACTTTAACAATATTACTATATATCATTTTCCTAATCTCCACCCAATATTTGGGTGTTGTGAAATTTCGCATAGATGATTTGTTGAATTATTTTTGTTTTTAGTTGTTTGGCATAGCTAAATCCCTATCTTACGGTTAAAATGACCACTCATCTCCCATCTCCTGACCTCTAATATCAACATGCTTCCTTTTCACTGAAAAGGTTATATTTATTTAAAATAGTTGATCTTGGTTGGAGTTTCCTTTTGTTTTTTTACTTTCTGTTTCTAGCTTGTTTCCCCTGTAATAACAAATGTGTGTCTAAACAAGTTCGTGTGTCGAGTCATTTGGAAACGTTTCATATCTCCATCCACTCACTCTGTTATGTATTTTATAAATATTTGAGGTCTCCCAAGGGTACAGCTTCCCTGGTGGCTCAGTATAAAGAAACCACCTGACAATGCAGGAGACTCGAGTTCAATCCCTCGGTCGGGAAGATCTCCTGAAGGAAGAAATAGCAAACCACTCCAGTATTCTTGCCTGAAGAATGTCATGGAGCCTGGCGGGCTACAGTCTGTGTGGTTGCAAAACAGTTGGCACAACTTAGCAACTGAGCAACAACAAAAACAAAGGGTGGGTTAGTGTGGTCACTAATGTTTAATTTCATGTGCCTAAAAATTCAGATAAAATGTGTTCATTTTCAGAGAAGGTAAACTGTCTTCACAGTTAATTTTATATTTGACTTATTTGAAAAAAATGAATAAATATATTTAAAATTCCAGTTTATAATCGTTAAGGGTGGCAATTTAAATTTAAGAGAGGCAAGTTTGCTGATAGCTGATCAGTTTAAGCACTTTTTATTTAACAATAAGCCTGTCTATCATTTGGATTTCCTTCAAAAGGAGGGAAATCAAGTTAGAGTATTTTACATGCACAGCATAGTTTTTCTTAATCATTTTTGCTTTATTGAGTTATATGAATGACACTGACATCTTTTGAGGGAAGGAATTGAAAGGTTGCTGCTGAGCCATGAAAGATGCTGGGATTCTTGGCCTCTAGAGGAGAAGAATTCAATCCGGGGCCAGGGATGAGGCTAGATGGCTCAGAGCTTTTGTTTAATAAAGTTTTATTAAAGTATAAAAGATATAGAGAAAGCTTCTGACATAGACATCAGAAAGGGGCAGAAAGAGTGCCCCCCTGCTAGTCTGTAGCCAGATGTTATATAGCTACTGCTGCTGCTGCTAAGTCGCTTCAGTCGTGTCTGACTCTCTGCAACCCAATAGACGGCAGCCCACCAGGCTCCTCTGTCACTGGGATTCTCCAGGCAAGAACACTGGAGTGGGTTGCCATTTTCTTCTCCACTGCATGCATGTATGCCAAGTCGCTTCAGTCGTGTCTGACTCTGTGTGACCCCATGGACAGCAGCCCACCAGGCTCCTGCATCCACAGGAGTCTCCAGGCAAGAATACTGGAGTGGGTTGCCATTTCCTTCTCCTAGCAGTCTGCTAATTGGAGAAAGGAAATGTCTCAGAGCTCAGAGACTAGCACCAGGCCCCTCATCAACAACATGCATTTTGAGATAGCATTGGCACAAGGTGAGTTGTCCCAGGCCATAAAATGATTGACAAGAATCTTGAAGAAAGGCAGGTTTCCAAGCAAATACAGTCTCATTAACAAAGAGAACATTTGCATGAGTAAAACATACTGATTTGTCAAGTAGGTTTGGAGTCTTAGGTGAACTGACTTGAAAACAGAGTCTAGGGTAAATACATGGTTCATTAACATAGATTAAAACAAACATTTCCATAGAAAAACACATTGGTTAAGTCAAAGTTTAAGAAAAGTTAAGTTCAGGTGGAACCAGGTGTCCTCAAGGCAACACAGAACTTTAAAGGAACCTTTTTAAACATTTGTATAGAGAAGGGGGAAAAAAAAATCTAACATTTATAGTTTGCTTCCTCCTGCCGCTTAAGAGTGGAGAAGGAAATGGCAACCCACTCCGTATTTTGCCTGGAGAATTCCAGGGAGGGAGGAGCCTGGTGGGCTGCTGTCTATGGGGTCACACAGAGTCGGACACGACTGAAGCGACTTAGCAGCAGCAGCAGTAGCAGCCTTCCTGCCTGTTACCCTCTCAGAATGGTTCTAATGAAGTTACCACAGCTGAGAATCAATTGGGTGAGCTGTGGGATTCCCCTGTGCTGCTGTAAAAGGACAGAACTGTGTCTGAGTCAGTGTGAAAACTTTGTTTGAAGTTTCACAGAAAATGGTCCTCCAAGTTAAAGAGCAGAAAGTTCGTTCCCTGGTTACATCCCAAATTTGTTCAATATAAATGTTCTCTGAGAGAGCTGATATTAATTACTCAAGATCAAGTTTGGAATGAGTGTGATGAGGATCACTGTGGTTAAGGGTTGATGGAAATGAGAAGTAAAAGGAATTTTGAGTTCTTTATCTGTTTATTTCCTGAAACTGCACTATATTGAATTTCATCCTCTATTTTCCTTCACAGGGATTACACACATACACACACACACACAGTGTCTTCAAGTCTTGTATTTGATGACATCACTATTATTGCATGCTGTGGAGCCCACTTTTAATGTTTTCAAGCACATTCAGGTAGATGGTTCCTGCTCCAGCTCCCAGACTGAGTGAGAAATACTTGCTGAATCTAACCAGAAGGTATAGTTATTGCTTCAGACATTAATTTGCTTAGATTAAAAACCCAACAATAGCAACCTTTTTTTTTTTTTTTTTAAACCCACTGAGTCCCTGGTAATGTGTTGCAATATGCTGTATTTGAGACATTAAGATGATGATGTAAGAGACTGATAAATGACAGATTTTGATAATGCAACACAATAAAATAATATCTTACACAGAAATGAATTCTAAAATTCACCTTATATAATCAGCATTGCTCCTGACTTTTGACTATCTGTTTTATGACCAGAGACCCTTGGACAGCAAGGTCAAACCAGTCAATCATAAAGGAAATCAACCCTGAATATTCCTTGGAAGGACTGATCCTGAACCTGAAGTTCCAATACTTTGGCCACCTGAAGTGAAGAGCCAACTCATTGGAAAAAACCCTGATCCTGGGCAAGATTGAGGGCAGGTGGAGAGGGGGCAACAGAGGATGAGACTGTTGGATGGTATCATCCACTCAATGAACGTGAGTTTGAGCAAGCTCCAGGAACTAGTGAAGGATAGGGAAGTCTGATGTGCTACAGTCCGTGATGTTGTGAAGAGCTGGATATGACTGAGCGACTGAACAACAAAAATGACATACATTTTCCTCAAATTTCAAAATAAAAATATGTATTAATTTAAAAAGGAATTATTAATTAATTAATTATTAGGAATTGTTAAAGGTTGTTAGAAAAATTTGTCATTAATTTAAAAATGAATTATTAAAGGCTGTTAAAGGAATTATTCTACTAGAATATTTTCACTCACTTCAGAATATTTTAAAGCCAGTCAAATTAACCTTGCATTTCAAGAGATCCTCACAGTAACCCCACCCCTGCTTAGGTGATGTGAAAGAAGGAAAACTTATCCAACTATATCACAACCCCTAGATAACAAAATGTGTTAAAGATCAATATACAAAGATAAATTAGACATAAATCTTGTTTCCCATTGAGAAAGTGATGTTTAAAGTGGATATTTGCAAAAATAGTTTTGGAGGGATTAATAGCCAATACAAAACCGCTAAGGTGAGCTTTTATGTGTTTGAAAAATAATAAGGGCTACTGTACTGAAAGATGGAGTAAAGGAGAGAGTTAAAGGAGATGAGGACAGGGATGTAACAAGAGGAAGATCACCTTGAATCTTATGGGTTACTGTGAAAATCGAACTTTTTCTTTGAGTGAAATGGAGTCCAGAACATTAAAAGTAAATTGATTTAAGGTTTTTAAGCATGATTCTAATGGGAGTAATAAACTGTAGAAGGCAATGAATAAATGAGAGATCTACTTAGGAGAGGTTTGTAGTAGCACTAGTAATAGTAACAGACTATGGTTCTCAAATCAAGTTGGTGGTGTCATAGATGTGATATACAGGATGATGTTGTTGTGTAAATGTTGTGTTAGTCATTCATTCCTGTCTGACTCTCTGCAACTCCATGGACTGTAGCCCGCCAGGCTCCTCTGTCCATGGAATTCTCCAGGCAAATATACTGGAGTGGGTAGCTATTCCCTTCTCCAGGGCATCTTCCCAATCTAGGGATCAAACTCAGGTCTTCCACATTGCAGGTGGACTCTTTACCATCTGAGCCACCAGGGAAGCCCCAAGAACACTGGAGTGGGTAGCCTATCCCTTCTCCAGGGGATCGAACCTGGGTCTCCCACTTTGCAGGCAGATTCTTTACTGTCTAAGTCTAATTTTATGTATATATATAAAATAAATATAAATATAGTCATGTTTTACTGAGTTAAATTTAATTTTTTTTGGTCAAAATATACCCTAAGTAAATCAGTGGACAATAATAGATTAGGAAAAAAATTGAATTTAACTGCAAGTAACAAGTATAGGATTACTATCCATTGTACTCTGTAACTGAGCAACAAATGAGAATTGACCTCATGGAAAATGGTGGGAGGACATAAGTGTAAGTCACAGTAAAGCAAATTCAAACAATTTAGAAGTTAATGAAAAGATTCTCAAGTTGAATAATAGAGGAATGTAATTTAGAAATGTTTGGGGAAGAATGGCAAGTTTCATTTATTCCCTGTGAGAATAGGAATTGTTATAGCCTTTGAGAAAATGGTGGAGAGTTCTGACAAAATGTGGTTCATGGCAGAAGGGAAAGGCAAACCACTTCAGTATTCTTGCCTTGAGAAACCCATGAACAGTATGAAAAGGAAAAAGATAGGACACTTTAAGATGAACACCCCAGGTCAATAGGTGCTCAATGTGCTACTGGAGATCAGTGGGGAAATAACTCCAGAAAGAATGAAGAGATGGAGTCAAAGTCAAAACAATGCCCAGTTGTGGATGTGACTGGTGATGGAAGTAAAGTTCGATGCTGTAAAGAACAATTTTGCAGAGGAACCTGGAATGTTGGGTCCATGAATCAAGGTAAATTGGCAGTGGTCAAACAGGAGATGGCAAGAGTAAACGTAGACATTTTAGGAATCAGAGAAGTAAAATAGACTGGAATGGATGAATTTAACTCGGATGACCATTATATCTACTACTGTGGGCAAGAATCCCTTACAAGAAATGGAATAGCCCTCATAGTCATAAAAAGAGTCCAAAATGCAGTACTTGGTACAATCTCAAAAATGACGGAATGATCTCTGTTCGTTTCCAAGGCAAACCACTCAACATCACAATATTCCATGTCATGCCCCAACCAGTAATGTTGGAGAAGCTGAAGTTGAATGGTTCTATGAAGACCTACAGGACCTTCTAGAACTAACACCCCCAAAAGATGTCCTTTTCATTATAATGGGGACTGGAATGCAAAAGTAGGAAGTCAAGAAACTCCTGGAGTAACAGGCAAATTTGGCCTTGGAGTACAGAATGAAGCAGAGCCAACGCTAATGGAGATTTGCCAAAAGAATGCACTGGTCATAGCAAACACCCTCTTTCAACAACACAAGAGAAGACTCTACACTTGGACATCACCAGATGGTCAATATAAAAGTCAGATTGATTATATTTACAGCCAAAGATGGAGAGGCTCTATACAGTCAGCAGAAACAAGACCAGGAGCCTACTGTGACTCAGATCATGACTCCTTATTGTCAAATTCAGACTTAAATTGAAAAAAAGTATGGAAAACCACTAGGCCATTCAGGTATGACCTGAATCAAATCCCTTATGATTGTACAGTGGAAGTGACAAATCATTTCAAGGGATTAGATCTGATACACAGAGTGCCTGAAGAACTTTGGACAGAGGTTTGTGACATTGAACAAGAGGCAGTGATCAAAAAACAAAAAAATCCCTAAGAAAAAGAAATGCAAAAAGGTAAAATGGTTGTCTGAGGAGTCCTTTCAAATAGCTGAGAAAAGAAGAGTAGCTAAAGGCAAAGGAGAAAAGGAAAGATATAAGCATCTGAATGCATAGTTCCAAAGAATATCAAGGAGAGATAAGAAAGTCTTCCTCAGTGATCAGTGCAAAGAGATAGAGGAAAACAATAGAATGGAAAAGACCAGAGATATCTTCAAGAAGATTCGAGATACTAAGGGAAAATTTCATGCATGGATGGGCACAATAGAGGATAGAAACTGTATGGACCTAACAGAAGCAGAAGATATTAAGAAGAGGTAGCAAGAATACACAAAGGAACTATACAAAAAGATCTTCATGATCACTCACCTAGAGCCAGACATCCTGGAATGCAAAGTCAAGTGGCCTTTAGGAAGCTTCACGATGAACAAAGCTAGTGGAGGTGATGAAATTCCAGTTGAGGTGTTTCAAATCCTAAAAAATGATGCTATGAAAGTGCTGCACTCAGTATGCCAGCAAATTCTGAAGACTCAGCAGTGGCCACAGGACTGGAAAATGTGTTTTCATTCCAATCCCAAAGAAAGGCAATGCCAAAGAATGTCCAAACTACTGTGCAATTGAACTCATCTCACACGCTAGTAAAGTAATGCTTAAAATTCTCCAAGCCAGGCTTCAACTGTATGTGAACTATGAACTTCCAGATGTTCAAGCTGGATTTAGAAAAGGCAGAGGAACCAGAGATCAAATTACAACATCTGTTGGATCATCAGAAAGCAAGAGAGTTCCAGAAAAGCATGTACTTCTGCTTCATGGACTATGCCAAGTCCTTTGTTTGTGGATCACAACAAACTGTGGAAAATTCTTAAGGAGATGAGAATACCATACCATGTAACCTGCCTCCTGAGAAATCTGTCTGCAGGTCAAGAAGCAACAGTTAGAACTGGCCATGAAACAATAGACTGGTTCCAAATCAGGAAAAGAGTACGTTAAGGCTGTATATTATCACCCTGCTTATTTAACTTCTATTTAGACTACATCATGCGAAATGCTGGGTGGGAGGAAGCACAAGCTGGAATCAAGATTGCCAGGAGAAATATCAATAACCTCAGATATGCAGATGACACCAACGTTAAGGCAGAAAGCAAAAGAGAACTAAAGAGACTGTTGATGAAATTGAAAAAGGAGAGTTTAAAAGATTACTTAAAACACAAACTTCATTGCTTGCTTCGGCAGCACATATACTATAATTGGAACCTTACAGAGAAGATAGTATGGCCACTGTGCTAGGATGGCATGCAAAGTTGTGAAGTGTTTCATATATTTAAAAAAAATTATTATTTGCCTGAGTTTGTAACTGCCACTTGTCTGGAGTTTGTCTTTGGTTATTCATTTTTGGTTGTTTGTTTTAATCTCACTTAATGCCACAGCAAACCACTAGTGGAATCTTCATTCCTGACCAGATATCAAGCCCTGAACCTTTGGAGTGGGAGCACTGACTCCAAGACCCTAGACTGCCAGAGAGAGTATAACCCTAGGGAGTATCAAGTAAGAACTCACACAAAGGAAACCAGTTGAATACAAGACCTGGCATCACCCAACCACCAGTAGCACCTTGTGTGGGATGCCTCATCTAAACACTAAACAAAACAATAATACAAACCCAATGATCAGCAGACAGGATTATCACCTCACTCAGCCTTGCCCATGGTGGGGGGGAGAGGTGCGGCGGCGGTGGGGAAACTCAACAGAAACCTATACAAAGCTTACACAAACCACTGGGCCAACCTTAGGAGGACAGAAACCAAAAGAAAGAAAAAAATTCAGCCTTGAAGCATGGGAAAAAGAGACCTCAAACATAATAAGTTAAAAAAAAAAATAAAGAAAATGCAGAGAAATACAACACAAATGAAGGAAAAAACTAGAAACACAGAAGTTCAAATAAACGAAGAGGACTTGGCAAACTACTTGAAAAATAATTCAGAATAATGATAGTAAGGATGATCAAAACCTTGAAAACAGAATGGAGAAAATGAAAAATCAATGAACAAAGACCTAGAAGAATCAAATAATAAACATACAGAGACAAACAACACAATCACTGAAAATAAAAATACTCTAGAAGGAATCAATAGCAGAATATCTGAAGCAGAAGAATGAATCAGTGAGCTGGAAGATAAAATGGTGGAAATAATTTCTGAAGAGCAGAAAAAGTAAAAAGAATGAAAAGAACTGAGAATAGTCTCAGAGATTTCTGCAACATTATCTAATGCACCAACATTCGAATTATAGGGGCCCCAGAAGAAGAGAAAAAGAAAAAGTATGAGAATATTTTTGAAGAGACTGTAGTTGAAAATTTCCCCAACATGGAAAAGGAAATAGTCAATCAAGTCCAAGTGGCACAAAGGGTCCCATAGAGGATAAACCCAAGGAGAAACATGCCAAGACACATACTATTCAAACTAAAAAGACTGAACAGAAAGAAAAAAATATTTTAAAAAACAGCAAGGGAAAAGAAACAATTAACATACAGGGTAAACCCCATAGGTTTAACAACTGATCTTTCAGCAGAAACTCTGTGGGCCAGAAGGGAATGTCAGGATATATTTAAAGTATTGAAAGTGAAAAATCTACAACCAAAATTACTGCACCTGGAAAGGATCTCATTCAAAATTGATGGAGAAATAAAAAACTTTTCAGACAAGCAAAAGTTAAGAGAATTCAGTACCACCAAACCAGCTTCACAACAAATGCTAAATGAACTTATATAGTCAAGAAATACAAGAGAAGAAAAGGATCTACAAAATCAACCCCAGACAATTAAGAAAATGGCAATAAGAATATGCATATCAATAATTACTTTAAATATAAATGGATTAAATGATCCAACCAAAAGACACAGACTGGCTGAATGGATAAAAAAATAAGACCCATATATATGCTGTCTACAAGAAACCCACTTCAGACCTAAAGACACATGTAGACTAAAAGTGAGAGGATAGAAAAATTTATTCCATTCAAATGGGAAGCAAAAGAAAGTTGGAGTAGCAATACTCATGTCAGACAAAATAGACCTTAAAATAAAGAGTATTGTAAGAGATAAGGAAGGACTCTTCATAATGATCAGGGGCTCAATCCAAGAGGAAGACATAAGAATTGTAAATATGTATGCACCCATATAGAAGCATCTCAACACATAAAACAAACACTAACAGACATAAAAGGAGTAATTGGCAGTAACACAATGATAGTAGGAGATTTTAACACCCCACTCACACCAATGGACATATAATAAAAACAGAACATTACTAAGGAAACACAAGTCTTAAATGATACATTAAATGAGATGGATTTTATTGATATCTTCAGGACATACATCCAAATGCAGAAGAATACGCCTTTTTCTCAAGTGCACATTAAACATTCTCCAGGATAGACCACATTATGGGTCACAAATCAAACCTCAGTAAATTTAAAAAAATTGAAATTGTATCAACTATCTTCTCTGACTACAAAGCTATGAGACTATATATTGATTACAAGAAAAAAAAATTGCAAAAACACACACACATGGAGATTAAAGAATACATTTCTAAATAGCCAACAAGTTACTGAAGAAATCAAAAGGGAACTCAAAAAGTTTCTAGAAACAAATGACAATGAAACATGATAACTCAAAACCTATGGGATGCAGCAAAACAGATCTAAGTAGGAAGTTTATATCAATGCAATCATACCTCAAAAAGCAAGAAAAACATCAAGTAGACTACCTAACTTTACACCTAAAACAACTGGAAAAAGAAGAAGCCCCAAAATTAGTAGATGGAAAGTAATCATAATTATCAGAGCAGAAATAATTAAAAAATAAATGAAAGAAACAATAGTAAAGATTAATAGAACTAAAAGCTGATTCTTTGAGAAAATAAACAAAATTAACAAACATTTAGCCAGACTCATCAAGAAAAAAAGAAGAATCAAATCAACAAAATTAAAAATGAAAAAGGAGAGGTTACAAGAGACAATGCAGAAATACAAAGAATTATGAGACTACTATGGAAAACTATATGGCAATAAAATGTATAGCCTGGAAGAAATGGACAGATCCTTAGAAAAGTTCAATCTTTCGAGACTGAATCAGGAAGAAATAGAAATTATGAGCAAGCCAATTCCAAGCACTGAAATTGAAGCTGTGATCAAAATGTTCCAAAAAACAAAAGCCTAGGACCAGAGGGCTTCATAGAATTCTATCAAACATTTAGAGAAGATCTAATGCCTATCCTTCTAAAACTCTTTCAAAAAATTTCAGAGAAAGGAACACTTCCAAACTCATTCTATGAGTCCACCACCATCCTGATACCAAAACCAGAAAAAGACACCACGAAAAAAGAAAACTACCGGCCAATATCACTTTTTAACACTGATGCAAAAATCTTCAACAAAATTTTAGCAAACAGAATTCAGCAGCACATCACAAAGCTCATACGCCATGATCAAGTTTGGTTTTTTTCCAGAAACGCAAGCATTCTTCAATATACACAAATCAGTCAATGTGATACACCATATTATTAACAAAGTGAAAGATAAAAACCATATGATGATCTCAATAGAGGCAGAAAAAGCCTTTGACAATATTCAGCACACACTTATGATTAAAACTTCAAAAATGGCCATAGAAGGAACCTATCTCAACATAGTAAAGGCCATATATGATAAGCCTACAGCAAACATTATTTTCAATGGTTAAAAACTGAAAACATTCTCCCTAAGATAAGGAGCAAGACAAGGGTGCCCACTTTCACCACTATTATTCAACACATTTCTGGAAGTCATAGCTACAGCAATCAGAGAAGAAAAAGAAATAAAAGGAGTCCAGATCAAAAAAGAAGGCATAAAGCTCTCAGTGTTTGCAGATGACATGGTACTGTACATAGAAAACCCTAAAGATAGTATCAGAAAATTACTAGAGCTAATCAGTGAATTAAACAAACTTGCAGGGCATAAAATCAACACACAGAAATCACCTGCATTTCTATATACTAACAATGAAAAATCAGAGAAATTAAGAAATCAATCCCATTCACCATTGCAACAAAAAGAATAAAATATCCAGGAAGAAACTTACCTAAGAAGACAAAAGAACTGTACACAGAAAATTATAAGACACTGATGAAAGAAATCAAAGATGACATAACTATACACAAGGTGAAAAGACAACCCTCAGAATGGGAGAAAATAATAGCAAATGAAACAACTGACAAAATATTAACTTCCAAAATATACAAGCAGCTCATACAACTCAATACCAGAAAAACAAACAACCCAATCAAAAAATAGGGGAAAGACCTAAACAGACATTTCTCCAAAGAAGACATGCAGATGGCTAACAAACACATGAAAAGATTCTCGACATCTCTCATTATTAGAGAAATGCAAATCAAAACTACAATGAGATATCACCTGACATTAGTCAGAATGACCATCATCAAAAAGTCTGGAGAGGATGTGGAGAACTGTAGGTGGGAATGTAAATTGATACAGCCACTATGGAAGATAGTATGGAGATTCTTTTAAAAACTAGGAATAAAACCACCATCTTACCCAGCTCCTAGTCATATACCCTGAAGAAACCAAAATTGAAAAAGACACATGTATCCCATTGTTCATTACAGCACTATTTACAGTAGCTAGAACATGGAAACAACCTAGATGTCCATCGACAGATGAATTGATAAAGAAGTTGTGGTACATATACACAATGGAATATTACTCAGCCATAAAAAGGAACACATTTGAGTCAGTTCTAATGAGATGAAACCTAGAGCCTATTATACAGAGTGAAGTAAGTCAGAAAGAGAAAGGGAAATATTGTATTCTAACACATATATATGGAATCTAGAAAAATGGTACTGAAGAATTTATTTATAGGGCAGCAGTGGAAAAACAGACATAGAGAATAGACTTATGGACATGGGGAGAGGGGAGGAGAGGGTGAGATATATGGAAAGAGTAATGTGGAAACTTACATTACCATACATAAAATAGATAGCCAATGGTAATTTGGCTCAGGAAACTCAAACAGGGGCTCTGAATCAACCTAGAGGGTTGGGATGAGGAGGGAGATGGGAGGGAGTTTCAGAAGGGAGGGGATATATGTATATCTATGGCTGATTCATGTTGAGGTTTGGCAGAAAACAACAAAATTCTGTAAAGCAAAAAAAAAAAAAATTCTGTAAAGCAATTATCCTTCAATTGGAAATAAATTAAAAACAAACAAAAAAAAAACACCTCAACATTCAGAAAGCTAAGATCATGACATCCAGTCCCATCAGTTCATGGCAAATATTGGGGAGACACTGGAAACAGTGATGGACTTTATTTTTTTGGGCTCCAAAATCACTGCAGATGGTGACTGCAGCCATTAATTAAAATTAATGGAAATTAAAAGATGCTTGCCCCTTGGAAGAAAAGCTATGACCAACCTAGACAGCATATTAAAATGCAGAGACATTGCCGACAAATGTCCGTCTAGTCAAAGCTGTGATTTTTCCAGTGATCATGTATGGATGTGAGAGTTGGACCATAAAGAAAGCTGAGTGCTGAAGAACTGATGCTTTTGAACTGTGGTGTTGAAGACTCTTCAGAGTCCCTTGGATGACAAGGAGATCCAACCAGTCAATCCTAAAGGAAATTAGTCCTGAATATCCATTGGAAGGGCCTGATACTGAAGGTGAAACTCCAATACTTTGGCCACCTGATGTGAAGGACTGACTCATTTGAAAAGACCATGATGTTGGGAAAGATTGAAGGCAGGAGGAGAAGGGGACACAGAGGATGGGATGGTTGGATGGCATCATTGACTCTGTGGACATGAGTTTGAGCAAACTCTGGGATCTGGTGATGGACAGGGAAGCCTGGTGTGCTGCCATCCATGGGGTTCCAAAGAGTCCAAGGCTTAGTGACTGAACTGACTGACTGACTCACTTCAGAAAAATATTTGGTTTATATAACACGCAGAAAGACAACCTTCTGGGATGTTATTGAAGTAAAAGAACTGGCATAAAATGATGTATGTATACTGGTGTTTATTTTGTCATTGCTTTTGATGATAAAAACTAGAAGTATATAAAAATCTGTCTATGTGAGATGGTTGGATAAATTATGTTTACAGTATAGAACACTGAAGATGTTTTGATGAAGTTGTTTTAAATGATCAGAAATGCTCTTCAAAAACAAGAGGTCAGATACTCTTTCAAATGATATTTCTTTTAAATAAAGGACATAGCCCCTCTCAATGTATTTGAGTATATAGAACAAGTAAGAAAATATGAGAGGGTATGCCAGGTTTAAACATGTGTAACTGGGTTGATGAGCTGGAGGGTAGCTGTGAAAGGAAACAGATTGCTATGTAAAAGGGGAAGGAGGAGGATCCTGGGAAGAGGGCAAATAGGAAGCACTGCAAATATTTCCCCACTTAAAAACAATTGCACTGCCAGAATCTCTTATAGAACTATTTTGGAGTTGTGTAGTCTATTGAAGCCTCACAACTTCCAGGAAACTTGAACAGTTAATTATGGTTGATTTCAGTCATTTCACTGCAGTGCAACTACCCATGCCCCCACACAACTCTACGGCTAACCCACCTGCATAAGTTCCAGTTGAACTTTGTAAGAATTCTTATGGGAGCCAGGTGGTAAATAGGACATTTTCCTACAAATATCCAGTGTCTGTTCTCTGATTATTGATTGTTGCTTCTGAATCAGAGGTGCAGAGAGAAGAGCAGCCATAATTGGTGCATCTCCCCACCATGACTTTGCCCCTCCCTCCCTGCCTCCCCAGCCCAGCTGAAGTGAGTTCCAGGAAATTTAAAGACCAGTACCTTGTATCCCTCCCATCTTCATTTTTTTTTTTTTTTTGGTCTTTTGGGAGCCAGACATTAAAGACTGGGACTTTTAAGAAGCATACACACAAAAAATTAGAAAGTCTTCATGCATGTACAGTGAGAAGTGCAGGCTCAGAAAGACCAGAGAAGAACTTGTTTTGCTTAAGCCTGACCCTCAGCACAGAGGTTGCCTATAACAATCAAAACTACAAATATAAAAAGGGAGATCAAGATAGCACAGTAGGAAGACAGTGGGTTCACCTTCCCTGAAGAAGATATCAGACTACAACCACATATAGAGCAACTCTTGCTGAAATCAGCCTGGGGACAAGCAGAACAGCTGTTCACACCCAAGGCTGTAAAGAGAGATCCACATGGAGTCTGGTTGGAATGTAAACTGATACAGTCATTATGTGAAACATTATGGAGGTTCCTCAGAAGAGTAAAAATAGAATCACTGTATGATCCAGCAATTCCTACTCTGGGTATATATCTGAAGAAAATGAAAACACTAATTCCAACCCCATTGTTCATAGCAGCATTATTTATAACTGCCAAGATGTGGAAGCAACCTGTGTTCATTAGTAAATGAATGGGTATGAAGTAGATTTGGAATATATATGCAGTAGGTACTAATCAGTCAAAAAAAAGTTTGCTATTTGCAAGACTGGTGGACTTGGGAAGTTATTATGCTTAGTGAAATAAGTCATATAGAGAAAGATAAATTCTACATTTTTCACTTATAAATGAAATATAACAATTTAAATGAATGAATAACTATGCTGTTAATATAACTAATGTGAGATTAATATAACAATGTAAATCAACTATGCTTTCATTAAAAATTGATAAATTAATTAAAAAACATTTCTAGGATTGGAGGTTACCGCCTGTGTTTTCTTCTAGAAATTTTATGGTTTCATGTCTTTCACTTAATTCTTTAATCTATTTTGAATTAATTTTTGTGTTTGGTGTAAGATAATGGTCCAATTTTACTCTTTTGTTTGCCACAGATCTTTATTTGATTCATTTTTGGTAGGTTGTGTGTTTCTAGGAAAATCTCTTCTATACTCTTGGTATATTTCTTAAAGCAATTTTTTTTCTTTTAAGTTAGTTCCAATATTATTTAAGACAGAAGTCCCCATCAGAGGGAGCTGTTTACTTAGATTATTGCTGAAACAATTTCCAACTGAGACTAATTCTCTTCACTGATAGGAACTGTTTCATACCTCATAACTCTATTCCTTAATACACAGGGACAATTAGCACATTATTTTTTTTCACACAAGGTTGTAGTTCTGATACAGAAGGAAAGCTTATTTTAGGATACTTGAAATTTTAAGAAACCTGTCCCCTAAAACCCAGGGTTCTCTCTTTCCTTTGCCAAGAGTTATGTTTTAGACTATGTAGACAATTTATCTATATGAACTAGTAAATCTAAGAGAAAACCTTTTTCCTATAAGTCACTGATAGGACTGTTGATACGCATAGTAGGGTAAACCCCAGATAATTGCACTTCTCTTCTAATAATACATGTACGGTAACATTGTGGGATTTGCTAGGACACATTTCTAAGTTCTGTTGTCCAGAAATGCAATTATCCATTGCCTTTGCAGCCAGGATTTCTATTCTTTTTGTTTGTTTAAAAATTCAAAATATGACAAGATTTGACTAAAAGAATATCCCTCAATCATGGCTACTTGCTTTGAAATGGGGAGTTTTGGTTGTTAAAATGATTCTTGTGAAGAGAGCCTGGTGTCTCTGTCTCTCTCTCTCTTTTTTTTTCATTTATTTTTATTACTTGGAGGCTAATTACTTTACAATATTGTAGTGGTTTTTGCCATACATTGACATGAATCAGCCATGGACTAAACATTTCTGGAGTTTCCTAGCAGGATATCTAATAGCAATTCACATAATTAATAATTTTCTATTTATTTGGATTCTTTTCCAAAATGCTACATCATGATTTTCCCAATTCTACCTAACTGTGTGAGGATAGCATTTTCAAAATCTGATGTGATATACTGTAATGATCCTAAACATAGATCTTAGGTTGTAGATACAAAGAATGAAGGAAAAAATTCAAAGTGAAACCTAAAATTAAAATGTCAAAATGTGTAATCTTTGAGTGAAGATTACTATAGACTGAATGTTTGTGTCCTCCTGAAATTCATATGTTGAAACCTAATCCTCAACGTGGTGGCCTTAGGAGGTGAGAACTGTGGTAGTTGATCACATTATAAGGATAGAGCTCTCATGGATGGGATCAGTGCTTTTATAAAAGAGACAGCAGAGAGGTCTCCTTTCTCTTTGGTCCTGAGAGGATATAGCAAGAAATGGCAGGCCGTGAACCAGGCAGAGGGACCTCACCAGACTCTGAATCTTCCAACCCCTTGATCATGGACTTCCTTGGATCCAGAACTTTGAGAAATACACTTGGGTTTTTTATAAGTACCCCAATCTGTAGATTTTACTGTGTGTGTGTGTGTGTGTGTGTGTTAGTTCTCAATCATGTCTGACTCTTTGCCATCCTGTGGGCTGGAACCACCAGGCTACTCTGTCCTGAATTCCCATGGAATTCTCCAGGTGAGAATACTGGAGTGGGTTGATATTCCTTTCTCCAGGGGATCCTCTCAACCCAGGGCTCGAACCTGGGTTTCCTGCATTATAGGCAGATACTTTAACATCTAAGCCATCAGGGAAGCCCCAGATTTATTTTATTATATTTTTTATTTATTTCATACAATGTCTTTTAACCTTTTCAATATTTCTCCCTTTAGAGTTGCCTTGCAAAAAATATCCCATAATTGTGGTAGCACAGGTCATTGTTCTGGGTTTTGAATTGTGAGCACTTCTTATTCTGTGCAGTTTGACAAATTTCAGAGAGTCTGGTACTTTCTTTTACTACTAAGGGGACCCTGCTATATAGGTAAAAATGATACTGTTTTTCCCTATAAATGTTGTTTATTTGCTAAGATGTGTCTGACTCTTCTGTGACCCCATGGACTGTAGCCCAGCAGACTCCTCTGTCCATGGGATTTCCCAGGAAAGAATGCTGGAGTGGGTTGCCAGTTTCTGCTCCAGCGTATCTTCCTGACCCTGGGATTGAACCCACATTTCCTTTGTAGTTGGATCCTTGCCACTGAGCCACTAGGGTAGCCCTACTAAATATGTGTGTGTATATAAATAAATGTGTATGTATTCGTTAGGCTTCCTTGGTGGCTCAGACGATGTGTGTGTGTAAATAAATGTGTATGTATTCTTTAGGCTTCCTTGGTGGCTCAGACGATGTGTGTGTGTAAATAAATGTGCATGTATTCTTTAGGCTTCCCTCGTGGCTCAGACAGTAAAGAATCCTCCTGCAGTGAAAGAGGTGTGGGTTCAATCCCTAGGTTGTTAAGATACCCTGGAGAAGGAGAAACCCGTTCCATTATTCTTGCCTGGAGAATTCCATGGACAGAGGAGCCTGGCAGACTATAGTCAATGGGGTCACAAAGAGTTGGACAGAACTGAGTGACTGTTCTCTCTATTCTGTTCTTTAGCTCCATGATTTCTGCTTAGTATTTTTAAGTTTTCTGTATCTTTGTGAAATTCTCACTTTGTTTATGTATTATTCTCTGATTACAGTAAGCGTGATACATTTTTGAATTCTATGTCAGGTAATTTACATATCCATTCTATTAAAGTCAGTTTGGAGTGCTTTATCTTAATCTCTTTTGGAAAATATTTCAACTAGTTTTCATCTTCATTGACTCTCTGCTTTGGTGTCTGCATGTTACATGGAACACCCACCTGTCCTGATTTTCATGGGTTGACCTTGTGCTGGAGAAAACACTAATAAGCCTGGCCAGTGTGGACCGCTCAACCTCTGTGTCAGTTCAGTCTTCTCTCTTTGTTCTTAGTGGGCTTCCAGGTATTCCAAGTATGCGTGGTTCCCTCAGTGCTCTAAAACAAGCAAGACGGAAGCCAAGTCTACATGCAGCCCCCAGATATGCTGTGTCCTGAGATGCATGGTGCACTTCTTTCCTCTCCAGGGAAAAGCTATAAGAGAGGGGTTTTCAATATTTTGTTCTATGCTGATCTGGTGAGGGGGAGCTATAGTGACTTCCAGCCCTGGGTGGTTCTCTCTCACCCAGGATAGCCACAGAATTCTGTATCCTGTGTCCCCTATGCTTTCTGACACAGTCTTGAATGAAGCCTGTCTTCTGGACTTGGGGCATTGGACACATAGTGCATACCTTTCCTTCCCCAGGGAGAAGCTAGAACTGGGGAGCTGGTCCCAACCTGAAGGTTCTTTGGAAGAATAAGTACTTTGAAAAGAGGATTTTCTGAATTTCTCTAACAGTTTCTGTATAACTGGTTTCACATATTACTAGGAGCTGGACCTTTTTAATGACTCTCTGGATGTCTTACAAAGGAAATCTGTACCTGAAATGTTTCTGAATCAGTGTGTTCATGGGGTGGGGTGGTGTGGGGGGGCGGTTAGATGGTTCTATGGCTTCCTTTTCTGTCATCTTGCTGAATAGGTAATAGGAATTTATTTTCAGCTTTTCCTTGGTGGATGTATAATCTCTATGAAAGTGAAACTCACTCAGTTGTGTCTGACTCTTTTCAACCCCATGGACTATACAGTCCATGGAATTCTCCAGGGCAGAATACTGGAATGGGTATCCATTCCTTTCTCCAGGTGATCTTCCCAACCCAGGGATTGAACCCAGGTCTCCCACACTGCAGACAAATTCTTTACCAGCTGAGCCACCAGGGAAACTCAAAATATATTTTGTCTGCACCATGTGGCATGTGGGATCTTAGTTCCCCGACCAGGGATCGAACTCGGCCCCCTGCATTGGAAGCTCAGAGTCTTAACGACTGGACTGCCAGGGAAGTCAGTGAAGGGAAAACTTGAGTAAACATTTGAATCCCTAAGTGACGAAAAACACATAATGGTCATTTTTGCAAATAAAATCCCTTCAGGTCCCTATTACACCTAGAATGTTGTCCTGAGGAAGTGTCTGATCAAGCTTCTGCCCTGGGATAATTGGGTGTATGACATCATTACACTCACATTAAGTCTTCTGTGGCTTCAGTTCAGTTCAGTTCAGTTCAGTTCAGTCGCTCAGTCGTGTCTGGCTCTTTGTGACCCCATGAATCACAACACGCCAGGCCTCCCTGTCCATCACCAACTCCTGGAGTTTACTCAAGCCCATGTTCATCGAGTTCTGTGGCTTACCAAGTGGCAAAGATGACAATAATAAAAACTCAATTTTGCTCAAAAATTATGAGCTGTAGTTCTGAAAGATTTATGGTACATATCAGAAATTAAGTGTAGGCTACATCCTCTTAGAAGCAAAGGAAAGAAAGTCTCAGAGCCTGAAGTTGCTCTTCCAAGACATGGGGGTAAGAACTCAGATAAGGAAGTTTCATGGTTTGATGGCCTAAGGAAGGTGAGTTTCTGAATTTCACTTATATTAATACCCTCCTTTTGTGATGAGTGTTCAGGGAGCTAAGACAGATGACTTTCTTTTTCATTTTTGTAGTCCTGTGATTCAGTGAAACTGACAAAAGAAGACATTAAAAGACGGGTGCTGGGAAAGTTTAAAGACATTATTTCGCTCAGAGAATGCATTATCTCAATCAGTTCCATCATGGACATCTCACTCTTCTGTATTTATGGTTTCTACTTTGTGACATGGAGCAGTAAGTTAATCCCTCCTAGATTCTGGTCCCTTAGTTTTGGTTTAGAAAATCTTCTTGATTGCCCCTCCACCAAGTCTAATCTGTGTTGGAGGTCAGTACCAAGTTGGTGGGGTTGCTGCCTCCAGTTTTACTGGTGAAGAGAGGGGTCATGTGAAAGAAGAATTGATGAAAGAGAGAAGGGTGACTATGTCCTGGTCCAAACTTCTCCACAATCCTGTGGTTTTTACAGCAGTCGTTTGCATAGGAAAGCAAAGTGCTTCATGCTGCAGGCTAAGTTTTGATACTTTTTGCTCATATAGCTCATAAAGACTAACAAGGGAATGCCCATGTCACTCAGTTTCATGATAATGATAAAATAGACCATGGTCCACATTGGTCAGATCTCAGATCTTGCCAGTGCATGCAACATTCTTTTGAGAACAAATGTTGTGGGAAAGTTGAATTTTTCTCTGCGTAATTCTTTCTCCTCTGTCCACAGATTCTCTTAGAGAAGAATGGCTTCTGGAAATGGTTCATTTGGGACCGATTTCCTTCTATTGGGATTAACAGACCAACCAGATCTCCAACTCCTCTTGTTCTTCCTGTTCCTATTAACATGTAACAGTCACTGTGTTGGGAAACTTGGGCATGATAACTTTAATTGGGATGAATTCACATCTACACACCCCCATGTGCTTTTTCCTCTTTAACTTGTCCTTCATAGATCTCTGTTATTCTTCTGTGTTTACACCAAAAATGCTGGTTGCCTTCATGTCAAAGAATAACATTATTTCTTACATGGGGTGCATGACACAACTTTACTTGTGTTTTTTTGCTATTTCTGAAATCTATGTACTGACATCAATGGCCTATGACCACTATGTGGCCATCTGTAACCCACTTTTGTGGGTTATGAAAAATGTTATCATGTTATTTTGTAGAATGTTATCATGTCCCCTAAAGTGTGTTCCAGCCTTTTCCTTGGTTCCTACTTGATGGCATTTTCTGGTGCCATGGCTCACACTCTATGTTGACACTGACTTTCTGTGATGCAAATATCATTAGCCTTTTTTTCTGTGACATGCTCCCTCTTCTCCAGCTCTTTTGCATAAGTACTCCTGTCAATGAGCTGGTACTTTCCATTGTGGTGGGCATCAATATCATCTTTGTCTCTTATGGTCTCATCTTCTCCAGCATCCTCCACATCAAGCCCATGGAAGGAAGATCCAAAGCCCTCAGCACCTGCAGTTCCCACATAATTGCTGTTTCCCTGTTCTTTGGATCAGGTGCATTTGTGAATCTCAAACCATCTGCTGGGCCGAAGGGTGAGGGAAAAATTTCTTCTATCTTTTATATCAATACCATTCCCTTGCTGTAGTGCTTAATTTATAGCTTGAGGAACAAAGACATTATACTTGCTCTGGAAAAAACCCTGAGTACGAGAGAGTTTTGATCAAAAGTATCTGTCTGTGCAGTTGGTTATATGACGAGGAGATTCTGTGCTGCAATTATATATTATTTATGGCAGCCTTTTAATCCTGTTTTTTCCTTAACTTGATAAAGGAAATTTGAGTCTTTTTTAATAAGTAATTTCTAGTCTTTTTGGAGTAGGTCTTTTTTTCTCACAATTACCAAAATATCTTCTCTGCCCTTTTTGTTCCTGTTTAGTAATAGCATTAATTAAATCATAACATTATCTCCGTCTTTTTATTGTCACTTCGGAACTCTTTTTTTTTCCTTTGGAACATTATGCATGGTTTACAAATAATGGCATTCTATAACAACAGAGTGACTTTGTATCATCGAGGGTGTTTTTATCTACCACTTGCTATTAAAAGCATGAATTAAATATTTCTACTCTTTTCATGCTCTTTTCAAGAACGCCAGAGTTTAAAGGTTCTGTGGTGACTATCAAGGATAATCCATTTTACATATATAAATGTTATGCTTCAAGCTTCTTTTGGCAAAGAGTTTTTTTTTTTTTTAACCTTTGTACAGTCAAGCATAGGCATAACAGTTCATCAAACTATATTTATTGTATGCATGGAAAAGTTAAGTTTAGAGTGGTTAGATTTACTTCAGTCACCTAACTTTACAAAAAAAACCTGATTTCAAGTTTGCTTCTTTGTAATCTATTTTGCTGTTACTTTCTTATATTACTTTTATTTCAGTAATAGTAGAATATGAGGAAACACTGCTAATTTCAAAAGTGACTCTGCCTTGTCCCAAGATGATAAATGAATTTCTCTCAATGTGGCTATCACTTTTTAAAGTTATTTTGTAGAAAAATAGCTTGATTGTTCCTTTTGTTGGGACCTAGGAAAACTTTTGGGTTAATATATTGGGGAGCAGATTGGTTCAAACAAGGAAGTTAGTTTTTCTGAAAAAAAAAATTTAAAGAATTGAATTTAGAAGGTTTGCAACTATCTGTAATTCAGGAACAGTATGTGAGAAAAAGAATGCTAGAAAAAGGAGCCTAAATCATGCAATATGTCAGGACCGAGACAGACACATGGGCAGTAAATAAGAGGTCCCCTTTGGGAGTGGTCGTGATACAATTTCAATCTGAATTTATATCCCACTGAGTATTGTAAATACATTCTGGTGTCCGTAAGGCCTTGATAAAATTATAATGCACAATGTCCATAAATTGTTGGTGTTTGGAAATGAAGGTGGAAAAGTTATAGCCATGTTTTGGGAAGCAGGTTGAGAGAGGACAGCTCTTCAGGAGATAAAATTGTTCAATAGCTTAAGTTACATCCAACTCTGTGAACCGATGGACTCTAGCCTGCCAGGCACCTTTGTCCATGGGATTTTCCAGGCAAGAATACTGGAGTGGGTAGCCACTCCCTTCTCCAGGGGATCTTCCCAACCTGGGGATTGAACCTTTGTCTCCCGCACTGACAGGCAGATTCTTTACCACTGAGCCACCTGGGAAGCCCCAGGAGATAAAATAGCTAGGGATAACTGGAACTCAGTTTAAGAAAAAGGAATTTAGAACAAAGAATGGCAGATAATGGAAGCTCTTACCTATTGCTTTCTCCATTCTGGAAGGCCCTAGATATATTGCGGAGGTCACATAATTTATTTGGATGATAAAAGCATAATTTACTTGAATTAAAAGAAAAAATAAACTAAACCCACAGGACTGGAGGACTTGGAAATGACTAAATAGCACCTTCTTGTTGGCTTCCATATGCTATTCCCATTTGGATATTTAGGTATGAAAACCTTGAACCCCAGTTGGTATAGCAATGAGAAATTAAAGAAATTAAAAAAAAATATTGGATGAATGAACCAAGTGTGACTATGACTTCTGGAAGGAATCCTGAATTATTATCATTTTGGGGGAAAAAAGGTTAAAAAAGGCAACTCTAAAAATCCTCAACTGAATGTATCAAGTGAGAATTTAAATATTTTCTAGGATGCCTTTGATGATATTCACCATTTGCCACATTCTTAGTCTCCACTCACTGTTCAACTTTTTTAAAATTCAGCATAACTGGTTTGTTTGTTAGTTTTTTGGGTGTTGTGATTGTTAAATCCTTTCTTAGTTTAAAAAGACCACTCATTCCCTTCCCCTGATCCCAATATTAGCACAATTTATTTTAACTTCACAAGTTCTAATAATGTGAAATATTTGATCTCGGCTGAAGCTTTCTGCTTTTTCCCCTTTCTTTTACTTACTCTTCATTTTGAAAAACTTGTTTTCTTTGCTGAAAGAAAAGTATATATAAGCAGGTATAAATAATATCCAAGTGGTATTTGGAAATCTGTGGACATCACAGAGGTGTGTCCACTAGGTTATATGTTCTATCATAATTTGAGGTGGCCACACCCAGTTACTAATCTTTCATGAACATCAAAATGCAAATGAAATGTGCTTTATTTACAGAAAACAGAAAGTTTCCTTGAAAGTAATTTGTCTTTGACTAATTGGAAAAAATTAATAAAATTATTTAAATAGTAATTGTTATAATAAAGAGTGGTGACATTTCTAACGAGATAACTTAGCAGAGAGTTGGGCAATTTGAACACATTTTAGTTAGAAATAAGTACTGTGTCTATCTATTTGTACTTCTTTCAAAAGAGGGAAATCAAGTTAGGGTATTTTACTTGCACAGCATAGCTATTCTTAGTTGTTTTTGCTTTTTTAATGTACATGAATGTAGCTGATGAGTAACAAGGGAAACTGTTGAAATTATCGCAACTGAGAGTCCATCAGGTAAACCATGGAATGTGACTGTACTTATGTACTAAACAGAGCTGAAAACTCTGGTTTTCTAGTTTTAACAAAAATGGTCCTCTGAATCACAGACCAGAAAGTTCCTAAATTACATCCTGAAAAATGGTAGAGATTAATGATCATTAGTTAAAATGGTAAAGCAGAAAGAGAGTCACAGATGTGGAGAACAAACTTATGGGTACTAAGAAGGGAAGAGGCTTCCCAGGTGGCTCAGACAGGTAAGGAATCATCCTGTAACATGGAAGACCTGGGTTCTATCCCTGAGTCGGGAAGATCCCCTGGAGAGGGAATGGCTACCCACTCCAGTATTCTTGCCTGGAGAATCCCTATGGACATAAGAACCTGGTGGGCTATAGCTCATGGGGTCACAGAGAATCCCTTGGACAGAAAGGAGATGAAACCACTCAATCCTAAAGGAAATTAACCCTGACTACTCATTGGAAGGACTGATGCTGAAGCTGAAACTCCAAAACTTTGGCCACTTGATGCAAAGAATGAGCTCATTAGAAAAGACCCTGATGCTGGGAAAGACTGAGGGCAGGGGGACAAGGGGGCGATAGAGGATGAGCTGGTTGGATGGCATCGTCAACTCAATGAACATGAGTTTGAGCAAACTCTGGGAGATAGTGAAGGTTAGGGAAGCCTGGCGTGCTATAGTCCATGGGGTCGCAAAGTGTCAGACAAGACTGGGAAACTGAACAACAACAAAAAAAAGAAGAGGAGGTGGGATGGATTAGGATATTGGGACCGACATATAAACACTACTATGTATAATATAGATAAGTAATGCGAACTGCTTGTATAGCACAAAAACCTCTATTCAATTCTCTGTAGTGACGTAAATGGGATGGAAATAAAAAAAAAAAGTATGATTATAACAATATCCAATTTAAATATACTTCAAGTCTTTTTATATGTGATTTCAAATTTTCTGTTAGCCAAATTAAAAAGATAAAAGAGAAAGATGTGACATTAATTACAATAATGTTTCCTGTATCTCAATAGACCCAAAATATTATCACTTCATCATGCAACCAATATAAAAATTAAGACATTTTTACCTTTTATTGTGCTAAGCCTTCAAAGTGTTCTCAGAACAGCCCAGATCAATGTAGCACCAAATTTTTAATATTAAGAGGACTTGATCTCTGTTTAGATTTCATTAAATTTACAATTGAAGAGATAGAGTCCCATACTTAAGTTGTTCCAAACATGTATCTGGGCTGTCTCTAGTTGTGGCGAGTGAGGGTTGCTCTCAAGCTGTGGCTTGAGAGCTCAGTAGTTGCCGCACTTGGACTCTAGGGCATGGGCTTCAGTTGTTCTGGCCCGAGGGCTCAGTAGTTGTGGTGAATGGACTTAGTTGTACCAGGACATGTGAAATCTTCCTGTATCAGGAATTGTACCCATGTCTACTGCATTGGCAGGTGGATTCTTTACTACTGGACCAACAGGGAAGTCCAATGGCCATACATTTTCTGTCATTTAAAAATAAAATATCTTATTTGGTAACTTTTTCATACTTTTGTAGTTTTATTGAGAAAAAATTGACTGTATACATTTAGTGAAAGTGAAAGTTGATCAGTCATGTCCGACTCTTTGCAACCCCAGGGACTATACAGCCCATGGAATTCTCCAGGCCAGAATGCTGGAGTGGGTAGCCTTTCCCTTCACCAGGGGATCTTCCCAACCCAGGGACCGAACACAGGTCTCCTGCATTGCAGGTGGGTATTTACCAGCTGAGCCACAAGGGAAGCCAAAGGGTACTGGCGTTAGTAGCTTATCACTTCTCCAGCAGATCTTGCTGACCCAGGAATTGAACTGGGGTCTCCTGCATTGCAGGCAGATTCTTTACCAACTGAGCTATCAGAGAAGACCAGTTTTAGGGAACATGGTTCAAGATGGTGACATAGGAAGATCCTGAGCTCACCTCCCTCCATGAATGCAGTGATTCTACAGCTATATATGAAACGATCGTATCTGAAAAAGATTTGAAAACTTGCTGAGCACTTTCTTCACCTTGTAAGGTGAGAAAAAGGCCACACTGAGGTCGATAGAACAGGCTGAGATACAGTCTCACTATAAACTCTACCCTGGTGTAGAAACCAAAAATGGTGAGGATACTCACAAACCTGTTTTTTGCACTGTTCAAGTTCTGATATAGAAGAAAATTGTTATTTCAGAACCTTTTAAATTATAAGAAAGCTTTCACCTGAAGACCCAGTGTTCCTTTACTCCTTTAATAAGAATTATTTTCTAGACTGTGTAGAGAATTGATGGATTAGAAAATCTCAGAGGAAACATTTTTCCTATAAGTGTCATTGATAGGCCAGTTTATTGGGATTCCCTGGTAGCCCAGCTGGTAAAGAATCCAAATGCAATCCAGGGGAAACTGATTCCTTTCCTGGGTCAGGAAGATCCCCTGGAGAAGGGATAAGCTACCCACTCCAGTATTCTTGGGCTTCCCTGGTTTCTCAGATGATAAAGAATACATCTGCAATGAGGGACACATGGGTTCGATCCCTGGGTTGGGAAAATCCCCTGGAGGAGGGCATGGCAACCCACTCCAGTATTCTTGCCTGGAGAATCCCCATGGACAGAGGGGCCTGGAGGGCTACAGTCCATGGGGTCACAAAGAGTTGGACAGACTGAGCGAGCATGCACAGTGCCAGTACTGATTGGCTAGGACTCATTTCTGAACCATATTGTCCAGAAATGCAATTGCTCATTGCCCTTACACCCAGCTTCAATATGTCTGGCTTCATGCATGAACTGGGTGAAAGACTCTCTTGACAATTTTCTGAATCTTTCATATTTGGTACATCAATTGTTTTTGCATCAGTTGTTTTTGTAGGAAAAAAGAGACTCGGGCTTCCTCTTCATTTCTGTAATCTAAATGAACAGAAAATGGGAGATTTGGCTTTTCTTTGGGGAATGGACAATCCCTAAGTGAAGGGAAAACTTGAGTAAACTATGGAATCTCTAAGGGACTAAGGACAGATTAAGGTACAGGATGCGAATGCAATCCCTACAGGTCCCTATTATACAGAGACTGTATCCCTGGGGAAGAACCTGAACAACTTCAGCCACATTTATAACTGAGGTCATTATAGCATTACACTCACATTAAATCTGTGACTTCCAAGTGGCAAAAATAATAATAAAGAAGAATGTTTATTTTTTTCTGCTGCTTGAGTGGACTGAAAGTCATTAACAGAAATTATGATCTATATTTCTAAAAAATTTTGAAGTCAAATCAGAAAATACATGTGGGCTGCATTCTCTTAGAATCAACAGAACCAAACCTTCAGAACCTGAAATTGCCCTACTAAGACCAGAGGGTAAAACCAATGATAAGAAAGCCCTGGGGTTTTCTGGAGAAAGGAAGGTGAGTTGCTGAATTCCATTTATTCATGCCCTTCTTGTTTGAAATGGAAGTCCAAGGATCTAAGATACCACAATTTATTTCCAATTCAGCACCGTGAGACTCACGTAAAACTTAGAAAAATGTCTATTCAGGGCATGGATCAGTGAATGCTCAGAGACACTAGGGGCCTGAAAGGATGCATTAGATCAGTCAGTAAGTTCCCTCTCCATGGACGGAAGTCTCACTCATCTACAGTTAAAGCTTTTACTCTGTGATGTGGGGTGAAGAGTTAACCCCCCATTGACTCTGGCCATTTAGTTTTACTTAAGAAGCAATTTTCTTTGTTCTCACCCCACCAGGTCTTATCTGCTTTAGAAACCAGCACCTAATTGCTAGAGTCTCTGCCTATAGTCTTACTGGTGAGGGGAGATTCCAAGTGAAAGGAGAAATGTTGAGATGTGGGAAGAATGAGTCAATCCTGGTCCAAACCTCTCCTTTATCCACTCTTTGTTTTTTCCCCAAACAGTCAAGTCTGCACAAGGCAGTTGTCTCCTCCCTTCTGTAGGCTAAGTTTTGATACTCTTTCCTACTTAGTTTATAAAGACCCAAAAAAGTGAAATTCCCTGTCACTCAGTTTCAGGATAATGGTGACAAAGTTCCATGAGAGAGTAGGTAAGACAATTCAGTGGGTACAGCCTGGGTTACTCTCAGATTCCCAGCCCAAACACCACACTTGTGAGAGGAGATATTGTGTGAAAATTGAGTCATTGTTCTCTATATAACCTTTTTCTTCTGTGCTCACAGATCACCTTAGAGAAGAATGGCTCCTGGAAATGGCTCTTTTGTGACCGAATTCATTCTGTTGGGATTAACCAACCAGCCAGATCTCCAACTCCCTCTATTCTTCCTGTTCCTAGGAATCTACATGGTCACTGTGCTGGGAAATTTGGGATTGATAATCTTAATTGCACTGAATTCACACCTACACACCCCCATGTACTTTTTCCTGTTTAACTTGTCTTTCATAGACCTCTGTTATTCTTCTGTATTTACACCCAAAATGTTGATTAACTTCATATCAAAGAAGAATATTATCTCTTACATGGGGTGCATGACCCAGCTCTACTTCTTCTGTTTTTTTATCATTTCTGAATGCTACGTGCTGACATCAATGGCCTATGACCGCTATGTGGCCATCTGTAAGCCACTTTTGTATAACATTGCCATGTCCCCTAAAGTGTCTTCCAGCCTTATGTTTGGTTCCTACTTGATGGCATTTTCTGGTGCCATGGCTCACACTGGATGCATGCTGAGACTGACCTTCTGTGATGCAAACATCATTAACCATTATTTCTGTGATATTCTCCCTCTGCTCGAGCTCTCCTGCACAAGTACCTATGTCAGTGAGCTGGAAGTGTTCATTGTAGTGGGCATCAATATCACTGTGCCCAGTCTCACCATCTTTGTCTCTTATGGTCTCATCCTCACCAACATCCTCCACATCAGCTCCACAGAGGGCCGGTCCAAAGCCTTCAGCACCTGCAGTTCACACATCATTGCTGTTTCTCTCTTCTTTGGATCAGGGGCATTTATGTATCTCAAACCACCTTCTGCTGTGTCTATGGATGAGGGGAAAATCTCTTCTGTCTTTTACACCAATATGATTCCTATGATGAACCCATTAATCTACAGCTTGAGGAACAAAGATGTTAAACTTGCTCTGAGAAAAACTCTGAGTAAGAGACAGTTTTAATTAGAACTGTCTCTGTGCACAAGTAACTTGAGTTTTTAATTTTAATGGCAACCTTCTTATCATATTTTTATTATCTTTTTAAAATATTGTATCTTAAAGAAATTTAAGTCCTATTTAAATAATTTATTTCCATTTTTATATATTTTTCTTACTATTTTCAAAATACATATCATCTCTTTTTCTTGCATAAACATTAAATAGTGAATATATTATCTTTTTTCATCATCATTTGGAAACTTTTTTCCACTGGGGAAAGATGAATGGCCTTCAAATAATGACTTACATAACACTAGACTGAAGACATATCACTAGGGTTATTTTTAATCTATCAACTTGCAATAAGAAGGATAAATAAGATACCCTATTTCTACTCTTATCTTTCCATATTCCACTTGGCAATAATATACCTTCTTGAAATACCAGAGATTGATGGTTCTAAGAGTATCAAGGATAATCTCTTTCCCATATGTAAACCTTTAGTGTTAAGCTTCTTTTGGCAAAGACTTTTATTTTCACCTTTGTAAGTAATACTGACACATAGCCAATTTTGATGAAAATACATGTTTTGCATGGGTGGGAAAGTGAAGCCAAGAGTGGGTAATGATTTACTTAAAGTCACACAGCTTTAGAAAGAAAAATTGTAGACTAAATTCTTATCATTTTGACTTCAAGTGTATTATTCTTCAGTAAACTCCATCATTCTTGATTACATTATTCTATTTCCGTGAGCATGAAATATGAGAAAACATTCCTGATTTAAAGTTGACTCTCCTCTGTCTCAGAGTGACATATGAATTTCTCTCAAGCTGGGTATTCCTTTCTTTTCTTTTTAGCAAAACAGTTTGATTGTCTTTTGCTGTTGTTGTCAGAAAGAGAAAGCCTTATGAGCTCATATATTATAGAAATTATTTGCTCAAAAAGGGAAATTACTATTTCTGCAAAATTAAAAACCTGAATGTGGAACGCTTGCAAGTGTTTGTACTTCAGAGAGCAGGGCACGTGCAGTAAGGATGCTCAGAAACATGTAATTATGTCATGACTCAAGGAAGCATACGGCCAATAAATAAGATGTCCCAGTGTGGGACTTGGTTGTGAGATTTAGGTACCCGGGCTTCCCTTGTGGCTCAGCTGGTAAAGAATCCACCTGCAATGCGAGAGACCTGGGTTTGATCCCTGGGTTGGGAAGATTCCCTGGAGAAGGGAACCCACTCCACTGTTCTGGCCTGAAGAATTCCATGCACTGTACAGTATAAAATTCCATGCACTGTACTGTAAAGTGCATGGAATTGCAAAGAATTGGACATGACTGAGTGACTTTCACTTTCATTTTTATTCTGAAACTGTTCCCTGTTTGCAAAGTACTGTAAATATATTTTGCTAGTCTTAAATCTTTGATTCTTTTAAACTATTTGCATAATGAGCACACATTATTAGTATTTTGGAGAATGAAAGTGGAAGAGCTATGGTCTCATTTGGGGAAGTGGATAGAGAGAAGGCACCAGTTACGGGAGGTAAATTGTAAGGATTAATTGCATAAAGAAAGGAACAAGTAATTTACACAGAAAAGTGTTGGATAATGAAAACCTTTACCCATGGACTCACCCCTTGTGCAAGACCCTAGATACTGTTGAGATCACAGAATGTCTTTATATAAGATAAAAACTTAAGTTATTTATGATTTAAAATGTTAAAACAATGGGACTAGATGACCTTTGAACAAGTAGATTTTTTCCTGTTTTGTTGGCTTCTGTGTGCTACATTCATATGGAGTTTTAGGTACAGAAACATCAAATTGCAGCTGGGAGAATAATGACAATGTGAAAGAAATATTTGGAGAATAAAGCAAGTTATGACATGAATGTTGGATTATTTTTTGAAAGCAAAAATGTACTACTTTAAAAATCTTCAATATGCTGTATCAGTGACACTGTGATCATTTTCTAAGATATTTTGAGTAATATTCATTAGTTAACACTTCAGTATTTGTGTATTTTGAAATTTGGCAAAGCTGATTTTTGACTTGTTTGTGTTTGAGATGTTCAGCATAGCTTAATCCTTGGCTGATATTTTTAGATGATCACTCATATTGCATCTCTTGATTGCAATATGAACATGATTGATTTTTCCTTAACAAGTTATATTTACATAATATTGTTGATCTTTCTTAGAGGTTTTTTTTGTTTGTTTGTTTGTTTAAACTCACGTTTCCCTCTATAAACTTTTTTTTTGAATGGAAACAAATGCATCTAAACAAGTAAAATTAACTGGGTCATTTGGAAACCTATAGAATACAGATGCAGGTACTTTATTATGTATTTTATAACAATTTGAGTAACCCTAGGAGTGAGTTAAACCTGGTCACTAATCTTCCCTTTCATGAGCCTCAAAATTAGAATGAAATCTGTTCACTTACATAAAAGAATTACTCCTTAAAATGAGTAATTTATATCTTTGGTTAATTTGAAAAAATATAAATAACTTAAAATACAATTTGTAATAATTACCTGTAGTAATGTTGTAAAGGAGGGAACTTTGTTGATTGTTCAACAAATTATTCATGTTTTAGTTAGCAATGGAACTGTGCATCTCTGTGTTTGGACTTCTTTTAAATGGAGGGGGAATCAAGCCAGAGTATTTTAAATGTTCAGTTCAGTTGCTCAGTTGTGTCTGACTCTTTGTGACCCCATGGGCTGCAGCACTCCAGGCTTCCCTGTCCATTGCTAACTCCTGGAGCATGTTCAAACTCATGTGCATCGATTCGGTGATGCCATCCAGCCATCACATCCTCTGTCGTCCCCTTCTGCTCCTGCCTTCAGTCTTTCCCAGCATTAGCGTCCTTTCTGATGACTCCATTCTTTGCATCAGGTGGCCAAAGTATTAGAGCTTCAGCTTCAACATCAGTCCCCCCAGTGAATATTCAGGACTGAGTTCCTTTAGGACTGACTGGTTTGATCTCTTTGTAGTTCTTCCTTTCTTGAGTTATGTGACTGGCACTGACGGGTTTTGAGGGAAGTTGTGGTTCTGCTGGAGGTGTTCAATCTTAGAGTCAAACTTGTAAGCCCTGGGTTTCTCCTGTGCCCATCAACCAGGACAGAACTTTTTCTAAATTGGTGTGAAATTGGATTCTTTTCCAAAATGTTGCATCATGAATATATAGCTTCTTTCCTAATTTAGCTAGACTAGTGATTTCAAATATTATACAATATATTGGGAAGATTCTAAACAAGACATAGAGAGCTAAGAAGATGTTTCAAAAAACCCCTACATTTAAAATTTCACATGGCATGATTTTAATTTTCGTTCATCAGAAATTCAGTGCCTAGTGGTTTCTTCCATCTCCCTTTTAAGGGTTGCCCCACTAAAAACAAACAAACAAATTCTATAATTGTGGTAGCCGCACAGATCATTATTTTGTTTGTGGATACCCTCTTTTTTTGAAGCATTTTGAAGACATATTTTTGAGCATTTGATGCTTTTCTATCAATAAGGGAGAGAACACTATTAACATAGAATGATATTCTTCTCTCTCCTACTCAATGTAAGTAGTATGTTTAAAGATAGACTGATGTAGGTTTATTTTTCACACAAAAACATATATGTTTCTAAAGTGGGTTGAATCTCCCAAGACAATTGGATAGTCTTTGTTAAGTAAACATTCTCCTACTTTCTTTTTTATGTTTTTGAGAAGGTTAAAGTTTTGTATCATATTTAAAGTGTGCAAGATACTTCGATCAATCAGAATGGTACATTCATGGCTTCTCATCTTTCTCAATTTCTTCTTGAATTTTAACCAAGCCTTAATCATAGGTTTGAGAATTATGTTTTTACTACATAGCTTCAATTTTCAAGTGGGTAATGGAGAACCACTGAAAGTTTTTGAACTAGGGAGGGACTGAACTGTGTTTTCAGACTTTATTCTAGTAGCATTATTCATGACCAAATAAGAGTGAATATGTGGGAAAATGTGAAAATAATAGTTAGGAGCCACTATAGTTCAGCATTACACTAGTTCAGTTTAATCATAAAGCCAGAAGTTGTGTGGTGACTGGGGGCAGGTGGGTACAGGTCATTGTGGTTGTAGATGTTGTGGTTTAGCATAAGAGAAGTTTTGAATGTATTCTGAAAGCTCTTAGATAAAAAGAAGATGAGTTTCAGAAGTATTCATTGAATTCTTTCTGTATACTCAGCAGTGTTCCGGCATTGTTCTTAGTTTCAGGATCCAAATTGTTAACAAGAGAGAATAGATGTTTGTCCTTATAGAATACAGTTTATAGAAAAGCATGAATTAAAGGGGAAAAGTCTGATGAGTATTATGAAAGAGAATTTAATGAAATTTGAGAACATGATTAAAAACAGCTGACGTTTATCGACACTCATATACCTATACTGGCCTAACCATTTTACTTAGTTTTTTTTTTTTTTTTTTTCATTTGATTAACACAACAGCTCAATGAAAGAGATGCTATTTTTACATTCCTTATTTTGCATAGGAGAACCAAGAGATTCAATAACTTATCCCAAGTGTTATAGTGTGTAAAAGTGGAAGAAGGAAGGTAGGATTCACAGCACTCTCTCTAACTCCATAATCCATACTCTTTTCTATGATGAGGAGAATTGATAACTTCAGTTACTGAAATGTTCCAGAAAATTAGGCAGCAGGAGAGTCTGGTAGAAATTTCAGGAATATGTTAAGAGTATAAACTATAGAAGGGATACCCTATATTGCAAATTATTTCAGAGACATCTCAGAAAGAGAACAACTGAAATTAGTTGCTGCAACATTTGATGTGTTCAGATAAATAAAGAAAGAAACCTGGAAGTAGGTCTTTTGTGGAAATATGTCCATTTAGTAAATGTGAATAAAGAGGGAATGAGACAATGTAGTAGCTTTCCCCTCAGAGGTGTAGATAATGAGGAGATGGGCATTCATGTTGGATCTACCTGAGGGATATACAGTCCCCAGAGTAAAGCAAAAAGGAGTAATAGTGAGCCCCTAAGGAACTAAAGACAGATCATGAACCAGGATCCATAATTTCCTTATTCCATATTGTACATATAATCTACACCCTGGGGAGGAGACCAAGCAAGCTTCTAACCTGTTTTTCACCAAGTACATTACATCATTGCACTCACATTAAATCTTCTGTGTCTAATCAAGTAGAAAGTATAATAATAAAAGGATTATTTTTCTTCTGTTGCTTGAAAACACTGAAAATATAAGAAATTATAGAGGCTCAGAAATATTTCTAGGGCATAGGTGAATTAATGTCTAGATCCTCTCCCCTGAAATCAAAGGGATCAATGTCTAGATCCTCTCCCCTGAAATCAAAGGGATCAAGCCTGGAGAACGTGAAATAACATTTCTAGAACCAACAGGGTAAAGATGTAGGGTAAGGAAGACAGTCCTGCAGCTTTAAGATCAAAGTTGGGTGAGTTTCTGAATTTAATTTATAATACTTATTCCTTGTTTGGTGTTCAGAGCCCAGGGACTTATTATATGTCCATTATTTCTTATCTTGTGTAGCTGAGACTCAAGTAAAACTTCTAGAAGCATCTGTTGGAGAGGAATCAGAGAATATTAGAGGGGCTCAAAGGACATATCAGTCAGGAAGTTTCCTCTAAATAGGTAGATCTCTCACTCTTCTTCCTTTATGATTTTTACTCTGTGACAAAGTTAATAACTTAATTTTCATAGACTCTGGTCCCCTCATCTTGATTTAGAAACAGTGCTCCTGGTTCCTGCCACATTAGGTCTAATCTGCATGAGAAGCCAGCGCCAGGTTGCTAGGGTCACTGCCTCCAGTTGTACTGGTGAGGGAAGAGTTCACAGGAATGCGGGGATGTTGAGAAGAGAGTAGAAGAGTTGCATCCTTGTCCATCCTTCTTTTCCCTGGGTTTTTCCAGAGGGTATATTTGCATATGGTAGCTTTTGCCTTCTCTCTCTAGTAAGATTGTGATGTCTGTTGCTATATTTGGCTTATAGAAACTCTAATTAGGTGAGTCCACTTCACTCTGTATCCTGATAATGGAAAAGGCAGACTGTATGGGATCAGGTCAGGATAGTGTCAGGCATTCGCAGTGTGTATACTGTTTTGTAGAATGGGACACTGGATGAGGTGAGTTGTTCTCTAATGGAACCCTTTCTTCTGTATCCACAGAGTCCTTTAGAGAAGAATGGCTCCTGGAAATGGGTCTTTCGTGACTCAGTTCATTTTGACGGGATTAACAGACCAACCAGATCTCCAGCTCCCCTTGTTCTTCCTGTTCCTAGGAATGTACACAGTCACTGTGATGGGGAACCTGGGCTTGATAATCTTAATTTGGCTAAATTCACATCTACACACCCCCATGTACTTTTTCCTCTTTAACTTGTCCTTCATAGATCTCTGTTATTCTTCTGTGTTTACACCCAAAATGCTGATTAACTTCATATCAAAGAAGAATATTATTTCTTACATGGGGTGCATGACTCAGCTGTACTTTTTCTGTTTTTTTGTCATTTCTGAAATCTATGTGCTGACATCAATGGCCTATGACAGCTATGTGGCCATCTGCAACCCACTTTTGTATAATGCTGCCATGTCCCCTAAAGTGTGTTCCAGCCTTATGCTTGCTTCCTACTCGATGGCCTTTTCTGGTGCCATGGCTCACACTGGATGCATGCTGAGACTGACCTTCTGTGATGCAAACACCATCAACCATTATTTCTGTGATATTCACCCACTGCTTCAGCTCTCCTGTACAAGTACCTATGTCAATGAGTTGGTGGTTTTCACTGTGGTGGGCATCAACATCACTGTGCCCAGTCTCACCATCTTTATCTCTTATGGTCTCATTTTCTCCAGCATCTTCCACATCAGCTCCACAGAGGGCAGGTCCAAAGCCATCAGCACCTGCAGTTCCCACATCATTGCTGTTTCTCTCTTCTTTGGATCATGTGCATTTATGTATCTTAAACCATCGTCTGCTGGGTCTCTGGATGAGCAAAAAGTCTCTTCTCTCTTCTATACCAATGTGGTTGCTATGATGAACCCCTTAATATACAGTTTGAGAAACAAAGATGTAAAAACTGCTCTGAGAAAAACTGTACGTGGAATACAGTTTTGATTAGAAACAACACCTCTTTGTGCAGATAATCACAGGATAGAGATATTGTACGGAGAAGGCAATGGCACCCCACTCCAGTACTCTTGCCTGGAAAATCCCATGGACGGAGGAGCCTGGTAGGCTGCAGTCCATGGGGTTGCGAAGGGTCAGACAGGACTGAGCGACTTCACTTTCACTTTTCACTTTTATGCATTGGAGAAGGAAATGGCAACCCAGTCCAGTGTTCTTGCCTGGAGAATCCCAGGGATGGGGTCGCATAGAGTCGGACATGACTGAAGTGACTTAGCAGCAGCAGCAGCAGAGATATTGTCTTTTTAATTTTAATGATCTTATTAACAGTCTTATTATCTTGTTTTGTATCATATGAAAGAAATTTTTGACATTTCAATTTACTTATCACAGAGTACACTTCTCTCCTTGTTTACCATTTGCATAATTTCCTTTCCTCACATGTTCCCATTTATTAATACTATTAAGAAGAACATTTACTATCTTATTTATCATTCATTATAATCATTTTATTTATCATATTATTTATTATAATATATTTTCTGCATTAGTCTGAACTTACCTTTCCCTGTGAAAATAGAAGACTGGTCAACAAATCATCAAATTAGGGAACATTAGGGTGACATAATTGATGCTCTTGAACTGTGGTGTTGGAGAAGACTCTTGAGAGTTCCTTGAACAGTAAGGAGATCCAACCAGTCCATCCTAAACAAAACAAGTCCTGAATACTCATTGGAAGGACCGATGCTGAAGCTGAAACACCAATACTTTGGCCACCTGATGGGAAGAACCGACTCATTTGAAAAGACCCTGATGCTGGAAAAGATTGAAGGCGGGAGGAGAAGGGGACAACAGAGGATGAGATGGTTGGATGGCATCACCGACTCAGTGGACGTGAGTTTGAGTAAACTCCAGGAGTTCGCGATGCACAGGGAGGCCTGGTGTGCTGTAGTTCATGGGGTTGCAAAGAGTCAGACATGACTGAGTGACTGACACTGAGGGTGATGTAATGTCACTGGGGATGTCTTATCTGCCAGTTGCCATTAGAAATACAAATCTGAGAATGTTTCCTCTTTCCATCTTTCCAGAATTCCTTGAGCAAGATTATATCACTTTTAATTTCTAAAGTGGAAGACTTCATAGTGACTGTTAAGTATAACCCACTTTGTATCTGTAAGCACTGTGCATGCCTCCTTTGACAAAGGATTTTGTTATCTCATGTAATGGATTGTCAAAATGTATTCATTATATGGTCATTACATAGAGTGGTTAATGATTTATTTGCAGTCATATGCATTTTTAATGAAATAGTCTAGAATAAGTTTAGGTTTATGATTTCAAGATTACTTGTCTCAATATACTTGGCTTCTATTGTATCTCTTTAATTTTGTTTATGTAAACTTGGCATGAGAAAAACTATTCTAGTTTTTAATCTGAGTATGCTTTGTTTCAGGGTGTTACGTGAATTTTTCTCAGAGTGTATATTGCTTTTTTGTTATTTTATTTAAATATTTGAGGAAAAGAGTTCGTCAGGAGTTTTGTTATAGTTGTTTATGGGAAAGATATTGCCTTTGGGCTAGTATACTGGGGAGAAGATTGGTAATTAAGAATGTTTCTTCATTCACAAAATTTTAAAAAATTAGTTTTTGGAATGCTTTAAGTGTTTGTAATTCAGAGAACAGGGCATGGGAGAGAAAGGAGCCTAGAAACCTCTCATGAGGCTGGACCTCAACAGACACATTGCCAATAAATAAGAAGACCTTGTGGAGAGTTGTCGTGAGGCTTAGGACATGCATTTTAACCTGGATGTTTATTCTGTTCCATCTGGTGAAGTAAATATATCCAGTCCATAAAGTTTTTCTAAACTTATAATGCACAGTGACCATACAGCATTAGCATTTGCAGGAATAAAGGTGAACAAGCTGTGGCCATAATTGTGGAAAACCAGAAAGAAATAGGATACTTTTTCATAAGATAAAATGGTGAGTAGTAATTAAAGCTCAAATTAGAAAGATGGAATCTAGAAAAATATGATAGAAAACAGAAACCTCTATGAGTCTCCTGTTTCTAGACAGGCATAGAAATATTATAGAGATCATGGGATTTGTCTGGATAGGATAAAAGCTTAAAATGCTTGATATTTAAAGAAAAAAGTTAAACCCACGAACCTGCATCCATTTGGTGTAACCTGGGCACAACTAAATCACTCCTGCTTCTGTTGGTTTCCATATGGTACTTTCTTATGGATTTTAAGGCATGAAATCGTAAATCAGTATGCAGTTAGAACTATGATAAGTTGAAAGAAATATTTGGTGGATGAATCAAATGTTGTGACAGTGTCTTTTCTGGAATAGAATGTTGGATTATTTTTCTTTTGAGAAAATAGGGGGAAATGGTTATTGAAATGCTTGCCTTACTTGTGGCAATTTTTAAAGATAGCTTTAATAATATTTTAAAATTTTTCTTGTTTTCTCACCTCCTCTGAAGAGTTAGATATTGTGAATTTAGCAACACTGATATGCTTGCTTTTGTTGTATTTTTAGATGTTCAGCATTGACTGAACAGCTTTTAACAGTTTAAACAATATTAACAGTTTTTAACTCCTTGCTATATCCTTGATTTATCATTTTCAGTGTTACTCATACCACATCCCTTGATCTCAATATCAGCATATATTATTTTCACATACAAAGGCCTAAATTTATAAATAGTTGACCTAGTTGGCAATTTTTTTTTCATTTACATCTTACCCCTTTTTTATAAAGTTGTCTTCCTTATTGAAAAAGAAGTGTATCTACACAAATACGCATATCAAAACAAGTGGTTAACTAGCTGTTGGCTGTTGCCTAGACTTGAAAAGTAATGCAAAGCCTGTAGGTTGAAATGAAAAACCATGGCTCTAAGGATACTTATTCCAACTGTGTCTTCAATCAAAAGTAATTCAACCTTTTTTCTTGTTACAGTAGTGTTCAAGGCAATATAGCATCAGTTTCTTTTCATTCTGCAAAGCTCTTCAGATAATTTTTACCAAGCAGAATTCATGATTGGCAACTTGAAGAACACTTAAGGATTTACCACCTGAATAAGTGAAACTCCCACCTTATTGCTTCTAGGACCACAGAGTGAGATTGGTTGGGGAGTTTCTCATCATGCCTTGTGCACCTAACTTCCACCAGATCTAATGCTGTGACAACTTCAGGAACCAGCTGCCCTGAAGAAGGAGAAGACCAAAACAACAGCTCTCAATTTGTAGCCTGGGGGATTTTTAGATTCCTTTATGTGTGACAAACATTTAGGGGAGTCTTTAAGAAGAGAAGCTATGGACACAGCGAGGGGGAAGAAAAGGGTGGGACGGTCGTAGAAGGTAGCATGGAAACATAGACACTACTACGTGTAAAAACAGATAGCCAGGTGGGAATTTGCTGTATGAAGGAGGGAACTCAAACCAGGGCTCTGTGACAACCTAGAGGAGTGGGATGGGGTGGGAGGTGGGAGGGAGATTGGAGAGGGAGGGGACATATGTATACCTATGGCAGATTCATGTTGATGTATGGCAGAAACCAACACTATATTGTAAAGCAATTATCCTTCAATTAAAAGTAAAAAAAAAAAAAAGAAGTGTATCTAAAGAATTAAATAATAATTACACTATTTGGGAGCCCTTGTAGGCATACAGAGGTGCAGTCACTCTGTTTTGTATTTTAGCATTAATTGATGTGCCAAAAATATTTTAAAGTTGGTCACAAGATTTCCATTTGAGGAGCCTCAAAATACAATTCATTTCATTTTTTTAAAAAAATAAACTTTTGTCAAATTAGATTTCATTCTATCAGAATATTGTGTATAAAATAATATAGAAGTTTAAATAATACTTTTAAACTTTACATTTGGCAATGGTTTAAGGAATCAACTTAATTATCACTTCTTGTTAGCAACTGAAGCTCTGCGTGTCTGTTTGGACCTCACTAAAAGAGGGGAATGAAGTTAGGATGCTTATGTGTATAATATGGAGGATATTATTGCAAAACTTGAACATTGCAGCATTTTAAAAATTTCAGATAAAGAAATAAAGAGACCTGGATTAGGAATCTTATGGAGATATGTCCACTTACGAAATGGGCATAGAGAGGGACTGAAGCAGTATCCTAGCTTTCCCTTCAGAGGTGAAGATAATGAAGAGATGGGAATTCACTTTGGATCTACCTGAGGGATGCACAGTTCCCAGAGTAAAGCAAAAATGAGTAAAAAGTAGGTCCATGAGAACTAAAGACAGATCACACACTGGGCGCACTGGGATCTATAACTTCTTTATTCCATATATATATATATTCTACACTCCAGGGAAGAGACTTAGCTTCTACCCAGTTTTTAACCAAGAGCATTACATCATTATACTCACATTAAATCTGTGTCTAATTACTAGCAAGTGTGTAATTAAAGGCTTTAGTTTTTCTACTGCTTGAAAGGACTTAATATAATCAGAAATCACACTAGATCATAGACATTTCCTAGGCATATGTCTAGGCTGTCTCCTCTTAGAATCAAAGAAATCAAGCCTCAAGCACCTGAAGTTATGTTTTCAATACCAACAGAGTGACAATCAACGATAAGGGAACCAGCTCTGTGGTTTTCTGAACTAAGAAGGGTGTTTCTGAGTTCAACTTACATACCTAATTCAATTTACAATATTTATTCCTTGTTTTGAGACAAAAGTTGGGGAGCCTAATATATGCCTAGTCTTTCTCATTTTGTGTGGTTCTGAGACTCAAGTGAACCCAGAGAATCTGTTGGAAAGGGATCAGAGAATGTTCCAAGACATGAGCTCAAAACATGTCAGGAAGTTTCCTGTAAGAGGATAAAGCTCTCATTCTTTTACCTTTATGGCTTTTACTTTGTGACAAGGGAAGTTACTTAATTCTCATAGACAATCTTCTTGGGTTAGAAACAGAATTCTTGGTTCTGACCACATGAAGTCTAATGTGTATTTATAGCCAGTGCCAGGTTGCTAGGGTCACTGCTTGCAATTCTACTGGTGAGGGAAGAGCTCAAGTGAATGAGGAAATGTTGAGATGAGAGTAGAATGATAGTGTACTAGTCCACCCCTCCTCTACCTTGGTTTTTCCAGCAGGTATGGTTGTGTATGGTATCACTGGTCTTCCCTCTGTAGGCTGTCTGTGATATCCTTTGCTATATTTAGCTAATTAAGGGCAACTCCACATCACTCCATATTGTGATAAAGGTAAAGGCAGATTGTATGGGACTAGGTTGGGATAGTGTCAGACATCCACGGTGTGTGTACTCTTTCCTGGTGGCTCAGTGCTAACAATCCGTCTGTTAATGCAGGAGACACAGGTTCAATCCCTGGGTTGGGAAAATCCCCTGGAAAAGGAAATGGCAACCCACTCTAGTATTCTTGCCTGGGAGATCCCATGGACAGGGAAGCCTTGCGGGCTACAGTCCATGGAGTCACAAAAAAGTTGGACATGATTTAGCAACTCAACAACAAAAATATTCTTTTGTAGGATGAGATCTTTTGTTAGAAGAGCTGAGTTGTTCTCTAATGGAACACTTTCCTCCTGTATCCACAGATTCCCTTTGAGAAGAATGGCTACTGGAAGTGTCTGTTTTGTGACCAAATTCATTCTGTTGGGATTAGCAGACTGACCTGATCTCCAGCTTCCTCTGTTCCTTCTGTTTCTAGGAATGTATATGGTCACTGTGCTGGGAAATTTGGGATTGATAATCCTAGTTGCACTGAATTCACATTTGTATACCCCTATGTACTTTTTCTTCTTTAACTTGTCCTTCATTCACCTCTGTTATTCTGTGTTTATACCCAAAATGCTGATTTACTTCACATTGAAGAAGAATATTATTTCTCACATGAGGTGCATGGTCAGCTGTGTTTTTACTTCTGTTTTTTTTTTGTTGTTTCTGAATGCTGTGTGCTGACATCAATGGCCTATGACTGCTATGTGGCCATCTGTAAGCCACTCTTGTATAATGCTGCCATGTCCCCTAAAGTGTGTTCCAGCCTTATGCTTGCTTCCTACTTGGTGGCATTTTCTGGTGCCATGGCTCACACTGGATGCCTGCTGAGACTGACCTTCTGTGATGCAAACACCATAAACCATTATTTCTGTGACATTCACCCTCTGCTTTGGCTCTCCTTCACAAGTACCTACGTCAATGAGCTGGTACTTTTCACTGTGGCGGGCATCAACATCACTGTGCCCAGTCTCCCCATCTTTGTCTCTTATGGTCTCATTGTCTTCAGCATCCTCCACATCAGCTCCACGGAGGGCAGGTCAAAATCCTTCAGTACCTGCTGTTCCTTCATCATTGCTGTTTCTCTGTCCTTTAGATCATGTGCATTTATGTATCTCAGACCATCTTCTGCTGGATCTCTGGATAAGCAAAAAGCCTCTTCTCTCTTTTACACCAGTGTAGTTGCCATGATGAACCCCTTAATCTATAGCTTGAGATATAAAGATGTGAAAGCTGCTCTGAGAAAAACTCTGAGTAGAAACAAATTTTGAATAGACTAGAGTATTTCTCTGTGCAGTTGGTCACAGGGGAGAAAGGTTCTGTGTTTAATCATAATAATTTGGTTGACAATTTTTTTGTTTCTTTTTAACCAGGTAGAAGGAAATCTGAGTCATCTCTCAATTTATTTTCACTCTGTGTAAAGCCAGACTTCTCTCTTACCTAACAAGTTGCAGACTTTGTCACCAACTCCCATTTACTAATATTATTTAGAAAAATTTATTACCTCTTATTTTTTTTTCTCAGTTTGAGCATGTTTCCCCTCTGGAAATAGATAAGTACTCTATAGTTGATGAAATCAGGGGACTTTAGGGTAAAATAGCATCATTGGGGATGTCTTATCAGCCTCTTGCCATTGGAAGTATGAAGCAGACATTATTTTCTCTTCCTATCTTTTCAGTCTTCCTTGAGCAAGAATGTGTCTCCTTAAATGCCTGAGATGGAAGGTTCCATAATGACTGTTAAGTATAAACATCTTTACTTCTCTGAACATTACACAGTATGCTTATGGAAAACAGTCTTCTTAGTTTGCACATCCAGTCCTCCATGTAACAGATTGTTAAAATATATTACCTGGATGAGAGAGCTAAGTTCAGAGAAGTACTTTGCTTCTACTTTATGTCATTGTTTTTGTTTCAGTAAACATGGAAAGGAGAAAATGCTGTAATTTGAAAGTTGACTTCATCTTTGGGTGGTATATGGCTTTTTCTCAGGGTGGGTATCAGAAAAGTTTATAGCAGTATCAGAAAAGTTTTTTGGACATGCCTCCTCAACCTAAGAAATAAAAGCAAAATTAAGCCAAAGGGACTGCATCAAACTGAAAAGACGTTGTGTAGCATAAGAAACTCAGCAAGATGAAAAATCAGTCTACTGAATGGGAGAAGATACTGGCAAATAATTTGTCTGATAACAGGCTAATATCCAAAATATACAAATAATCTGTATTACTCAGCATCTAGAAAACAAAGAACCCGATTGAAAAATAGGCAGAGGTGTACTTTTTCAAAGACATATGGATGACTACCAGACCCATGAAACAATGCTCAGCTTCACTAATCTTCAGGAAAATGCAAATCAAATCCAAGGAGATACCGCAATACTGTCAGAAAGGCAAACAAAAAGACAACAAGCAACAATTGTTGGTGAAGAGGTGGAGAAAAGGGAACTCTCATGTACCATTGGCAGCATGTAAACACAATGGAAAACAGTATGAAGTTTCCTCAAAAATTAAAAATAGAACTACTACACAACCCAGCCACTCCACTCCTGAGTACTTACCTAAAGGAAACAAAATCACAAATTCAAAAATATATACATACCCTGAAGTTCACTGCAGCATTATTTATAATGGCCAAGTTATGTACGCCTAAAGACCTGATGATATAATAGGTGAATGGATAAAGGAGATGTGGTGTATATTTATACAACGGAACATTTCTTATACATGAAAAAGAATGAAATCTTGCTATTTGAGAAAACATAAATGAACTCATAGAATGCAAAGTGAAAAGTGAAATAAGTCAGATAGGGAATGACAAATACTGTATGACTTCACTTATATTTGGAATCTACAAAACAGAAAAGATTAACCATAGGCAAACAGAAAGTGTTACAGATACAGAGAATAAACAGATTGTTGCCAGAGGGAAGGAAGAGGGGACGGGATAGAAATTGGTGAGAGAGTTTAAGAGACATAATCTTCCAGTTACAAAATAAACAAATAATAGGCATGAACAGCGTGGGGAATGTAGTTGATTATAATGTAGCATCTTTGTAGGCTGAAAGTTGGTAGCAAGACATATTGGTGTTAATTTCAAAGAGTACAGAAATAGCAAATCATCTTATTACCCATTAGAAACTAATTTAATGTTGTTGGAAAAGTATACTTTAAAAGCAAACAAACAAGCAAGCAGATGTATAGAAAAATAAATCACATTTATGGTTACCAAAGGCGGGGATCTGGAGGGAAGGGGAAGTGGATGAAGACAGGACAAATGTCCAGTTTAAGACACAAAAGTACTCTATGTAATGTACAATATGATAAATATAAATAACACTGTTGTATGTTTTATATGAAAGTTGTTAAGAGAGGAAATCCTTAGAGTTCTCATCACAGAGAAAAAAGGATATTTTTTCCCATTTTTTTTTTGGTATCCATATCATATGATGAATGTTCTCATCACAGAGAAAAAAGGATATTTTTTCCCATTTTTTTTTTTTTTTTGGTATCCATATCATATGATGGATGTTCTTATTTATGCATATAAATCAAATAATTATACTGTACACTTTAAACTTACACAATATCATATGAAAAAAGTGAAAATATTAGGCTCTCCAGTAGTGTCCTACTCTTTGCGACCTCATCGACTGTACCGAAAAGCTCCATGGAATTCTCCAGACAAGAATACTGAAGTAAGTAGCCATTTCCTTCCCCCAAGGGATCTTTCCATCCCAGGGACTGAACTCAGGTCTCCTGCATAGCAGGCAGATTCTTCACCATCTGAGCCATCAGGGAAGCAGATTATATTTCAAAACCCAGAAGAAACATGTTTAAAAATGGAAAAAAAAATTGCATGTGTTTGGATTTGAATGTATTCTGGACACTAGGTACTTATCAGTTATATCATTTACAAGTATTTCTTCCATTCTCTTAGTACTCTGTTCATTCTCTTGATGATATCTTTGAAACTTCAAGTTTTAATTTCATGATGCTCAGCATTCACTTCTTTTTCTTTTTTTCATTTGTCCTTTATTAGTTATATCAAAGAACCATTGTCCATCCCAAAGTCAAAGATTTACTCTGATGATTTCTTCTAGGAGTTTAATAATATTACCTTTCTTATTTAGATATAAGGTTTATTTTGAGTTAACTTTCTTATTTTGTGGAATGCTCCAAATCCATTCTTTCAAAATGGACTTAGTTATTCTAGTAACTTCTGTTGAAAAGACTACTCTCTCAATCACATAATCATGGCATCCTGTTGAATATCAAGTGAACATAAATGGAATGGCTTATTTTTGGACTCTCGTATGTATGTAAACACAGTGAATTCATATCTATGCTCTAACTGTTCATTTTCTTTCACTTCATTTCTCTACACTGCTTACATCACTGTTTTAAAATATATTTATTTAAAATTGTTTTATTTCCATTGGTTAAAAACAAAGGTAGATATGGTGTCATAATGTTTTCAAGCTACAACTTATGACCATCCTGACAGTAAGAGAGAGGGTAGAGAGGTAAAAGGAAGAGGCTTTATTTACACTTTTTTCTCCTGAACTCATTTCTGGAAAAACTTCTTCCTTTACCTATTAATATTCCTCTAAAGGACTCAAAGCTTTCTTCTAATGAGATAAAATGTAGTGAAAATAGAGTGGAAAATAATTACCAATATGTTATCCTATAGTATTATAATTTATAAAGTTTTCTGCAGTTAAAATATATCAGACATATATTTCAAGGATCTCAATCTGATTTTTAAAAAGTTTCTTTAGAGCCCTTATGTAGGAAGTTCCCTAAAGCAATTTTTTCTTCTAATTCAAATCTTACCCAAGTCAAAAATTTCCACCAAAGGCAGCTGTTTACCTAGATTATCATGAAAACCTTTCAAAATATTTCCAAATGATAAAGTTCCCATTCTCTGACAAGGACCTATTTGGACCATATAACTTTCTTCCTTAATTCCCAGACAGAGTTATCAAGAGATTAATTTTCACACTGTAGTAGTTTTGATTCGAAAGAACATTTTTACTTTAGGACAGATGAAATCTGTAGGAAGGCATTCCCCTTTAGGAAAAAGTCTTTAGAGCCAGTGTTATTTTTCTCATGTATTATTTATTATGTTGTAGACTTTTTAGGGAGTTTATGATCTAACAAAACTTAGAGGCAACAAAATGTTCTTATTAGTGGGCTGTTGATAGGATTGTTGGCACCCCAAATAGGATAAACTCCAGATTATTGCACTTTCCTTCAAATAATGCAGATTGCATTACATTGTGGAATTTGCTAGAATGAATTTTTGAGTCCTATTTCTCTTCTTTTGATCTTTTCAAAAGTTTTCAGCTATGAAACTGTTTGAGGAAATGAAAAGGCACTCAAACATGGCCACTTGGCTCTGAAGAGAACGTGAAAACAGCACTGATCATATGAATCATGGATTATCAGGTCCTCTTTGTGATTCTTTATGTTTACTTAGGATCTTCCCAACTGGCTCAGATGCTAAGAATCTGCCTGCAGTGTGAGACCTGGGGTCAGCATGATCACCCAGAGAAGGGAATGACAACCCATCCAGTATTCAGAGTTTCAGGAACACAGTCAGGTTAGTCAGTCTTTAATACATCACAACTTTGAGTTAAATGTTTTTATTTAAAATCAGGCTGTCGATAGGTGTGGTCCCATTGCCATTTACTTTGTTGTTTTGGGTTCACGTTTATACAACCTTTCTGCATTTCCTGTCTAGAGAAGATCCTTTAGCATTTGTTGAAGAGCTGGTTTGGTGGTGCTGAATTCTCTCAGCTTTTGCTTGTCTGTAAAGCTTTTGAATTCTCCTTCATATCTGAATGAGATCCTTGCTGGGTACAGTAATCTAGGTTGTAGGTTATTTTCTTTCATTACTTTCAGTATGTCTTGCCTTTCCCTTCTGCCCTGGAGGGTTTCTATTGATAGATCAGCTGTTATCCTTATGGGAATCCCTTTGTGTGTTATTTGTTGTTTCTCCCTTGCTGCTTTTAATATTTGTTCTTTGTGTTTGATCTTTGTTAATTTGATTAATATGTGTCTTGGGGTGTTTCGCCTTGGGTTTATCCTGTTTGGGACTCTCTGGGTTTCTTGGACTTGGTGGCTATTTCCTTCCCCATTTTAGGGAAGTTTTCAGCTATTATCTCCTGGAGTATTTTTCTCATGGCCTTTCTTTCTTGTCTTCTTCTTTGGGACTCCTATGAATTCGAATGTTGGGGCATTTCACATTGTCCCAGAGGTCCCTGAGGTTGTCCTCATTTCTTTTGATCCTTTTTTCTTTTTTCCTCTCTGTTTCATTTATTTCCAACCATTTTATCTTCTACCTCACTTATCCTATCTTCTGTCTCCGTTATTCTACTCTTGGTTCCCTCCAGAGTGTTTTTGATCTCATTTATTGCATTATTCATTTTTAATTGACTCTTTTATTTCTTCTAGGTCTTTATTAAACATTTCTTGCATCTTCTCAATCTTTGTCTTCAGGCTATTTATCTGTAACTCCATTTTGTTTTCAAGATTTTGGATCATTTTTATTATCATTATTCTAAATTCTTTTTCAGGTAGATTCCCTATCTCCTCCTCTTTTGTTTGACTTTGTGGGCATTTTTCATGTTCCTTTACTTGTTGGGTATTTCTCTGCCTTTTCATCTGGTTTAGATTGCTGTGTCTGGAGTGGGCTTTCTGTATTCTGGAGGTCTGTGGTTCCTTTTTATTGTGGAGGTTTTACCCAGTGGGTGGGGTTGGACGATTGGCTTGTCAAGGTTTCCTGGTTAAGGAAGCTTGCGTCGGTGTTCTGGTGCGTGGAACTAGATTTCTTCTCTCTGGAGTGCAATGGAGTGCCCAGTAATGAGTTTTGAGATGGGTCTGTGTGTTAGGTGTGACCTTGGGCAGCCTGTATGTTGACGTTCAGGGCTATGTTCCTGTGTTTTCTGAGATTGCGTGGTATGCTTGCTCTAAACTATGGCTCTTGGTTGGGTGGTTTGGCTTCAGTGGTGACATGGAGGCTTTTGGAAAGGCCTCTTATTACTTAATGTTCCCTCTAGTCAGGAGTTTTTTGGTGTTCTCAGGTTTTGGGCTTAAGTCCCTTGCCTCTGGATTTCAGTTTTATTCTTCCTGTAGTCTCAGGACTTCTCCAACTATACAGCACTGATAATAAAACTTCTAGGTTAATGGTGAAAAGATTCTCCCCCATGAGGGACACCCAGAGAGGTTCACAGAGTTACATGAAGAAGAGGAGAGGAAGGAGGGAGATAGAGATGAGCAGGAGGAGAAAAAGGGGGACTCAATAGGAGAGAGACAGATCTACGCAGTTGTCTGTTCCCAGAGTGTTCTCCGTAGCCCAGATACTCACAAAGGTTCACAGAATTGGATTGGGAAGAGAAGGGGAAAGGAGGAAATAGGGGTGTTCTGAGGTTGAAAACGGAGAGTCAGATTGGGAGAGAGTAATCAACACACTCCTGAATAAAAATGGGAACTGAATATTGGATTCTTAAATGTCCACAATTTATATCATATACTGAAAAACAAAGATTAAAAATCTAGAGTAGAGGTTAGACTCTAGTTTTGGAAGTTTTGGCCACAGCAATCAGAGCAGAAAAAGAAGTAAAAGGAATCCAGATAGGAAAAGAAGAAGTGAAACTCTCGCTGTTTGCAGATGACATGATCCTCTACATAGAAAACCCTAAAGATTCTTCCAGAAAATTACTAGAGCTAATCAATGAATATAGTAAAGTTGCAGGATATAAAATTAACACACAGAAATCCCTTGCATTCCTATACACAAACAATGAGAAAACAGAAAGAGAAATTAAGGAAACAATACCATTCACCATTGCAACAAAAAGAATAAAATACTTAGGAGTATATCTACCTAAAGAAACAAAAGACCTATACATAGAAAACTATAAAACACTGATGAAAGAAATCAAAGAGGGCACAAACAGAAGGAAAAACATACCGTTCATGGATTGGAAGAATCAATATTGTCAAAAAGGCTGTACTACCTAAAGCAATCTATAGATTCAATGCAATCCCTATCAAGCTACCAACGGTATTTTTCACAGAACTAGAACAAATAATTTCACAATTTGTATGGAAATACAAAAAACCTCGAATAGCCAAAGTAATCTTGAGAAAGAAGAATGGAACTGGAGGAATCAACCTGCCTGACTTCAGACTATACTACAAAGCCACAGTCATCAAGACAGTATGGTACTGGCACAAAGACAGAAATATAGATCAATGGAACAGAATAGAAAGCCCAGAGATAAATCCACGAACCTATTGACACCTTATCTTTGACAAAGGAGACAAGAATATACAATGGAGAAAAGACAATCTCTTTAACAAGTGGTGCTGGGGAAACTGGTCAACCACTTGTAAAAGAATGAAACTAGAACACTTTCTAACACCATACACAAAAATAAACTCAAAATGGACTAAAGATCTAAATGTAAGACCAGAAACTATAAAACTCCTAGAGGAGAACATAGGCAAAACACTCTCCGACATAAATCACAGCAGGATCCTCTATGACCCACCTCCAAGAATATTGGAAATAAAAGCAAAAATAAACAAATGGGACCTAATGAAACTTAAAAGCTTTTGCACAACAAAGGAAACTATAAGTAAGGTGAAAAGACAGCCTTCAGATTGGGAGAAAATAATAGCAAATGAAGAAACAGACAAAGGATTAATCTCAAAAATATACAAGCAACTCCTGAAGCTCAATTCCAGAAAAATAAGTGACCCAATCAAAAAATGGGCCAAAGAACTAAACAGACATTTCTCCAAAGAAGACATACAGATGGCTAACAAACACATGAAAAGATGCTCAACATCACTCATTATCAGAGAAATGCAAATCAAAACCACAATGAGGTACCATTACACACTAGTCAGGATGGCTGCTATCCAAAAGTCTACAAGCAATAAATCCTGGAGAGGGTGTGGAGAAAAGGGAACCCTCTTACACTGTTGGTGGAATGCAAACTAGTACAGCCCGCTATGGAAAACAGTGTGGAGATTTTCTTAAAAAATGGAAATAGAACTGCCCATAATGACCAGCAATCCCACTTCTGGGCATACACACTGAGGAAACCAGATCTGAAAGAGACACGTGCCCCCCAATGTTCATCTCAGCACTGTTTTAATAGCCAGGACATGGAAGCAACCTAGATGCCCATCAGCAGATGAATGGATAAGGAAGCTGTGGTACATATACACCATGGAATATTACTCAGCCATTAAAAAGAATTCATTTGAATCAGTTCTAATGAGATGGATGAAACTGGAGCCCATTATACAGAGTGAAGTAAGCCAGAAAGATAAAGACCAATACAGTATACTAACGCATATATATGGAATTTAAGAAAGATGGTAACGATAACCCTATATGCAAAACAGAAAAAGAGACACAGATGTACAGACAGACTTTTGGACTCTGTGGGAGAAGGTGAGGGTGAGATGTTCTGAGAGAACAACATTGAAACAAGTATACTATCAAGGGTGAAACAGATCACCAGCCCAGGTTGGATGCATGAGACAAGTGCTCAGGGCTGGTGCACTGGGAAGACCCAGATGGATGGGATGGAGAGGGGAGGTGGGAGGGGGGATCGGGATTGGGAATACATGTAAATCCATGGCTGATTCATATCAATGTATGACAAAACCCACTGAAATGTTGTGAAGTAATTAGCCTCCAACTAATAAAAAAAAAAAATTAAACTCACCAACCTCCAACAGTGTGTGACCTGGGCAAAACTAAATCACTTCTGCTTTTGCTGGCTCTTCCTCATGGATTTTAAGGTATAAAATCCTTAAATTGCTGTTAAGAAATGATAATTTGAAAGAAATATTTGGTGACTAACTCAAGTTGTGACTTTTCTTGAATAGATTTTTGGATTACTTACCTTTTGAGAAAATATGGGGAAATGGATACCTTAAAATGCTTGAACGACTCTGCAGAATCACTCAGTTGTGTCCTACTCTTTGGGACTCCATGGACTGTAGCCCACTGGACTCCTGCCCATGGAAGTTTCCAGGCAAGGATACTGGAATGGGTCGTTGTACATGGCCTTTATTATACTGAGATATGCACCCTCTAGTCTTTGTTTCTGTAGTATAGTGATTATCACTTTCGCCTCACATGCTGAAGGTCCGTGGTTCAAAACCAGGTAAACAGACTTTCAGAAGCCTAAGGGTCTCTGTTAGTCCCTAATTACTATGGGCTTCCCTGGTGGCACAGTGATAAAGAATCTGCCTGCAATGCAGGAGACCCAAGTTCGACCACTGGGTCGGGAAGATCCCCTGGAGAAGGAAATGGCAACCCACTGCAGTATTCTTGCCTGGAGAATCCCATGGGCCAAGGAGCCTGGTGGGCTACAGTTCATAGTGTCACAAAGAGTCGGACATGACTTAGCACACATGCACATGTACCCACTATGCTCAATTTCTGGAGAGTTTTTTTTTTTTTTAATCATAAATTGGTGCTGAATTTTGTCAAAAGTTTATTGCACATCTATTGAGATGATCATATTGTTTTTATTCTTCAATTTGTCGGTGTGGTATATCACATCGATTGATTTGAAGAATCTGAAAAATCTTTGCATACCTGGGATGAATTCCAGTTGATCATGGTGTGTGATCTTTTCAGAATATTGTTGGATTCAAATTGCTAAGATTTTGTTGAGGCATTGTGCATCTATTTTCTTCAATGCTATTGGCCTATAATTTTCTTTTTTTGTGGTATCTTTGTCTGGCTTTGGTTTCAGGTAATGGTGGCCTCATAGAATGAGTTTGAAAATTTTCCTTCCTCTGCAATGTTTTGGAACAGTTTCAGGAACATATGTATTAATT